>NC_138888.1:106670914-106967651 GCF_965194825.1 Balaenoptera physalus
TATGATATAGACAGTCTCTCATTATGGTCTTCATATGGAAATCAAACTTCACTCCCCTCTCCAACTTCACCAGAAACTTCCTTGTATGATAGGCAGTCTCTTCTACATTGTGTGTGTGCGTTTATGGGATGGATAATTTGAACAATTAGATAGACAGAATTTTTATGAAGGTTATTTTGAAGTGTTGAAACTATTGCTTCTCACTGGTATACAATAGATCTATGAAGACTTCAGTTTCTCCTCTCATCAGTTTTTGCTCAAATATTTCCCTTAAATAACATACTTTTCTATTATATTTCTCATTTAAAACATCTTGTATAGGAAGATTCACGTCCAAATATTTTTTGGTAAGAAGATAAGTGATCACTTTGTTTACCAATACCAGCTTATCATTTAAAAAAGGTTTAATTTAATTGAACTTTCTGTAATACTACTTGATTAGGGAACTTTAATAAAATTCTAAAGGTCTTTCATGTTCAAGAGAAAGAACCTAGCCTTAACGGGATTGCCTTCACAACTAATGTACTAGCTATGAATTCAGCCTTGAACTTTCTATGTGAAGTAAGGTTGGGATCACAGGAGAAGAGGGGGCGCTTTTTTTTTAAATCTGAGTAAACTTTATTAAAGTTACTTTTCCAGAAAATATATTCAGTAAGTGTGGTAATGTAGCAACAAACTTGGGCTCAAACACCTTTGAAATTTTAAAAGTAATATTCAATGATGTTGATCAGGAAATTCTTTCATTGGTGGGATTACTTCCCCAGTTTCCAGAATTGTATCACCTAGAAATATTCTTGGCTTCCTTTCAACGATGGCATATGGTTTTGTATTCACATGATATTTGAGATAATAATGAATAATCCAGACAGGGGCCAGTACATGAGTAAAAGCAAAGATGCTGTGTCGGTACGTCTTATAGATCACGTTCTTCCAGGGGGCCCCGTCCTGCAAAAACTTATTCCAGAACTGCTTCATAGGATACACCCTCCGCCGGGGCAGCACCGGTTCACCAGCGGCTCAGCTCCTGATCCTTCAGCCGTCGCCTTCACAGCTCTCGCAGCTGCTGCGGCCACAGTTTCTCGTGGGGCGTACAACCCGTCGCTGCTGATACTAAGGCAGTAGGATACGGCGCGTCCCGGAGCTGGTGTCTTATCACACTAGCTCCCGCTCTGCAAAGCGACTTTGCAGGACACCAGGGAGCAGCGCGCCGTTATAGAGGGGGTGCTTTTATCGAAGCTGAACGTAATTTCCATGTTATGTCCAGGTTTCACAGGTTTATAAAAAAGGGGATATTTAAACACATAACAATAAAATTATAAAGTAGAGTAGAATCTGTGAAATAATGAACAAAGTTAAGCATTATATTCCTAACTCTATTTGCAGAAATTAAATGAATAGCTTCTTATTCATTGTGTCCAAATATTTTTGTATCTTTAGTATGCTTATTCCAAAGGAGTCAGAAAGCAAACTGGGGTGAGGCAGGGGTACCATCTTGCTTCAATCTCCTACTCCAGTTTCAGCTCGTAGCCTAGGATACTTCTCTCCTTACAAGTTGGTGGAATACATAAGGAATACTCTTTGCACAGCTTTCACTTCATTGTCCATACTGTTGCTTTTTCCTCCACATGGGTAGGTAAGATTGATCAGAATCTGGCATTCATTGGTGTGAATTAGCTTTCATTCTGTATGGTACAGGTCAATGCTTACACATGTCATGCATGCACCCATCCATCCTTGTTTTTTCTCTTGGACATGGCAATCTTCACATACAACAGCCCTTGTGCCCCTAGTCTCCAGGCAGGAGGACTTTCTGGGCAAGTTATACTCCCAGGCAGGCTGCATGGCAGGGATGAGATGAATTTGGGGGTGAGACACTATTTCACAGCTTCTCTACCTTCAACTTGAAGGTAAGTAGAATGCATTGAGCCTGGTTCTCATGAATTAAAGGTGGGAGGTCAGAGATATGGCTGTGATCTCTGATAATGCTATCTGGCTTTGTCTGGAAACCTAGCACTGTAAAAGAGCCTATACTTGGATGTCTTTTTTTCTATTGAGATTCCACTAGTGTTTAATAAAGACTGAAGGTAAGAGGAATATGTGATTGGATCCCTAATATCTAACCAAATTAGAGGGAAGACCAATTTTAAAAATCAGTTAAAATTTAAATTACTATTAAGTGATATAGAAGTCTAATTTGTTCAGAGTAAAATGTGTCCATGGCATTTTAAAACATTTAAAAAATTCAAGAGAAGACCAATTTTAAAAATCAGTTAAAATTTAAATTACTATTAAGTGATATAGAAGTCTAATTTGTTCAGAGTAAAATGTGTCCATGGCATTTTAAAACATATCATAATCAGAAGTTATTTTGGTTTTGAAAATCTGACAGCATACAGTTTCCTCTTTGCCTAGAGTAACAGGAAAATAAACAATAGAACTAATATTTCCAATTTATATCTAGTGAACATTTTGATGTATAGAATAGCATTATATGTGCATTGATTCTTGGTCTATTTTGACTTTAATGGAAAGAAAATAAGAATTTTCCTTTCCAATAAGTAGTTGCTATTAAGGTTTCTTCAGTTAACTCATTTGTGTGCTAGAAAGCCTAATTATTGTGAGACTTGATACAAAGCAGTCAATATACTTGCTGTCCTGTGTGGTCTGAGCAGTATTAAATGGGTTTCTAGTAAATTACTGCTCATCAAACACAGACGTCATTGTGGGTCTGGCGTTTCAGAGCTTCCATATTGCCAATCTGGAAAAACAACACTAACTTTTTCATATAAGAGTTAAATAATGAACGGACAAGAGGAAGGCAAATATGATTTTAAAAACCATGAACTCAATCTTTCCAGTTCAAATCAATTGTGAGGTGACGTCATGTGTGTTTAGGGCTGTATTGCTAAATCACATGGATTTAGGAAGCTAATGTTTGATCCTGTGACTTTAAATATATACAAGATCCTGTCACCAAAACCATATCTTCCCTGTTAGATTTCAGCCTCATAAATACTTTGGGAATGAGGAGAAATAATTTTTAAAAAGTGGCAAATCCCAACTTAGGTTATCCTAACTGAGACCAATTCAGTAATGAAATAAAATTATTAAAGTAATCAGGACATTGCCCACTTTGTTTTAAAACATCTTAAAAATAGAGGTTAGCTTCATGGTGACAGAAGACACTCCCCTCGTCTCTCCTTTTCCATCTACAACCAGTAGAATGGAAACAACTCTGCCCAACACACCAGGATGCTGAAGAGGCCACACATCTGTGCATCTGAAGGTGGGTGGACTGGAATGTAGAAGAGGCGGTGCCCGCTGGGCCTCGATCCTGTCCCCCTGGCCGCAGCGCTGGATCCCCAAACCCCAAAGACTTGCTATCAGAAGGGAAGAAGCACACGCGGCTCTGGCCTCCGGGACCCAGCGCTCATGGCCATGGGGACCTGGGCAGCAGCAGCAGGACCACGACCCTGGTCCCTCTCGCCAGGGTGGCGCCTGTGACTGTGGACCCCCATTGCGGTGGTGGTGCCGGAGAAGGAGACCCTGAACACAGCGGAGGCCCGCGCTATTCCAGCGCACCCAGGGGTGATGCTGGAGACAGCAGTGTCACCAGGAGAAGCAAGACACCAGGAACCCTGGAGGCACAAGCAGTGATGATGAGGGCACCAGAGACACCTCGGGCAGAGGCAATCGAGGGTGGAAAGTGCTGCTTCTCAAACCAGAGGAAGCGCAGGGAAGAGAAACTGAAAACGTGTGCTACAGCGACACCTACTGATACACCAAAGAAAGGCCTCTCATTACCAACCTGCTGAACTGCTTAAATCAAAGTTTAAAAAGCATTACCTAAAATAAAGGTGTTCACTACTTCAGATGTACAAGAAAGGGAGCAACTAAATAAGCATCACACAAAAAGCATGATAACATGGTAACACAAGAAGAAAATGACAATTCTCCAGGAGCCAAAATTAAAGGCACAGAAGATTGTGATCTGATAGAGAATTCAAAATAGCTGTCATGAAGAAACTCAGTGAGCTACAAGAAAGCTCAGAAAGACAGTTTAATGAGCTCAGGAATAAAATTAATGAGCAGAAGGAATAGTCTACCAAAGAGAGTGAAACTCTAAAACAGAACCAGACAGAAATTCTGGAGCTGAAAAATTCAAAAAACAAGACAAGAATGCATTAGAAAACATTGGCAATAGAGCAGACCATATGGAAGAGAGAATTAATGAGCTTGAAGATAGAAATCTAGAAATGATACAGGGAGAAGAGGAAAGAGAACCAAGATTCTTTGTTAAAATGAAAAAAATTATTTGAGAACCACCCAACTCTATTAGGAAAGGCAACCTTAGGGTAATGGATATCCCAGAAGAAAGAAGAGAGGGAGAAGGAAGCAAAGATTTATTTAAAGAAATAATAGCTGAGAACTTCCCAAACCTAGGAAGGAACTAGATATACAAGCTAGCTCCATGAAGCTAAGAGACCACCTAATTACCTCAACGCAAAAAGATCTTTTTCAAAACACACTATATTAAAGCTGTCAGAAGTCTATGATAAAGAATTTTAAAAGCAGCCAGGAAAAAAAGGACAGTAACTTACAAAGGACCCCCATATCAGACAATCAACAGACTTCTCAGCAGAAACCCTACAGGCCAGGAGAGAATGGAATGACATTCTCAAAATATTGAAAGACAAAAACTATCAGCCAAGAATACTCTCCAGCAAAGTTACCCTTCAGATATGAAGGAAAAATAAAGACCTTCTAGGACAAACAAAAGCTGAGAGAGCGCATTACCACTAGACCTGCTCTACAGGAAATGTTGAAAGGAGCTCTTCTACCTGAAATGAAAAGGCAAAAATACACAAAACTTTGAGTAAGCTGATAAATACACATTCAGAATGAGAAAACTGCAATTCTATATCAGAATAGATTGTTAAACATTTAATTATAGGATAAAGATTGAAGGGGAAAAAAGCAGTAAAATTAATTATAGGTACTTCAATTTGGTAATGAACTTACAACATTAAAAAAAGGTAATTTGAGAAAAAAAAACATAAAAAAAGGAAGAGGAAAAGTAGGGAGCCCATACAGGCAAATGAAGATAAGATGTTATCAGCAGAAAATGGATGATTTTATCTATGTGATTTTTTTATACAAACCTCATGGTAACCACAAAACATAAATCTAGAGTAGAGATGCAAAACATAAAAAAGCAACTGAGAAAACATCATAATAAACACTAACCCACGTGGCAGACAGAAACACAAGGAATAAGAAACATTGGAGATATAGAGCAATGAGAAAACAGAAGATTGAATGCCAGTACTAAGTTCTCATCTATCAGTAATCACCCTAAATATAAATGGAGTGAATTCACCAATCAAAAGATACAGAGTGGCTGGATGGATTAAAAACACAAGACTGACTGTATGCTGCCTTCAGGAGACTCACCTCAGCCCTAAAGACAAACATAGACTCCAGGTGAAGGGATGGGAAATGATACTCCAAGCAAATGGCAGCTGCACAAAAACACATGGAACCATACTCATGTCAGACAAAATAGACTTCAAGTCAAAAGAGGTAACAAGAGAAAGATGGACATTATATGATAAAAGGGACAATCTATCAAGAAAACATAACATTTATTAATAAATATGCACCTAACATAGGAACACCAAAATATCTAAAACAATTATTAACAGACCTAAAGGAAGAAAATGACAACACAATAATAGTAGGGAATTTATCTCTCCACTTACGTCCGTGGATAGATCATCCAGAAAGCAAACAAGGTAACAGTGGCCTTAAATGAAACGTTAGACCGGATGGATTTGATAGATCAGTACAGAACGTTCCATCCAAATGCAACAGAATACACATTCTCCTCAAGTGCCCATGGAATATTCTCAAGGATAGACCGTAAGTTGGGACACAAAACAAGTCTCAAGAAATTTATGAAGTTTGAAATTGTAATATCTTTTAAAATCACAGTGGTATGGAAGTAGAAGTCAACTGCAAGGAGAAAGCTGGAAAAATCACAAATATGTGGGGACTAAACCACATGCTACTGAACAACTATGGGGTCAACAAAGAAATCAAAGGAGAAATCAAAAATACCTAAAGACAAATGAAAATGAAAATAAAACATATCAAAATCTATGGGTTGCAGCAAAAGCAGTACTGAGTGTCCTTTGCCTGCTTTAAGAACATTGTGAAGTCCTCTTGGTCCAAGAGTGAAAGTGATACTCTTTAGCTCAGTATCTCAAGTCCCTTATGACCTACCCAGTGAGAGCTGTCCATTCTCAACTCCCGAATTTCTCTTTCTTACCCTCACATGCCTTTTCTGCTTACCTTTCACGTCTGCACTTTTGCAAATCTTATCTTTGCCCCAAGACCTTTTCCTGTTCTTCTGCCTACAAATGTTTATTCATGATTGAGCACCATGTCAAATGTCACCTCTTCCTATGGAGACCTCTTCCCAGGTCTCCCAAAAAGTAGACCTCAGCGCTCTCACAGCCCTTCATAGCCTTGGTCTGTCTTGCTGACTAACAGTGAGCTTTCAGGGAGCACTACTGAATACCTAGCATCCAGCACAGTCTCCGGCTCCCATAGTAGTCAGTCAATATTTCTTTGATAAATAAATGAACAAAAAATGTACTGCAATTTTTGAAGAAATATCTTGTTTCTTCATGCTAAATTCTAGCAAAACATTGCTATTTGGTTCCCTACACTGGGGTCATTCAGCATTATAATTGTCATTGATGAAACTTCCTAAAATATAAGAGTAATGTGCAAATATCTTAATTTTATAAAAGTCCTCTAAAACTTGAGAAAATAACTATAAAATTAAGAATGAAAATAATGCTGAAGACTGAGATAATTAATTTCAAGAATGTGGCTTTTCAGAGACTTAGCTGGATATAAAGACACAACTTGGCATATGTGAGGAAGGGATAGATACTAAGGACAATGACTGGGGTTGTGATGATTCAGAGCCAAGGTAATTCTCTAGCTTGAGGGGCTATATGTCCTCAGTACCCCATGTTTCTGTTTCAGGACAAGTGTTTGGTGGCCAAACAAACAGTTGGACATGAATTACAAGAGTTAGAAATCCAAATTGGTGGCCTTGACCCCAAATACCTGGCTTGGGGAGTTACCTGTAAGCCCAGTGTACTCTTTCTGAGAAACTCTTATTAACAGTCATTGGAACACTTAGATTCCATTGAAACAGTTTTATAAAAGCTTAAAAATAAGATTTTTCTCAAGAAGCA
The DNA here is from genome assembly GCF_965194825.1 of Balaenoptera physalus. Taxonomy (NCBI): domain Eukaryota; kingdom Metazoa; phylum Chordata; class Mammalia; order Artiodactyla; family Balaenopteridae; genus Balaenoptera; species Balaenoptera physalus. The sequence goes on from NC_138888.1 coordinate 106,678,189, forward strand.
TCATCAGGTTCACACAAGAATGAGTAATCCTTGATTCAGACCCCCTAGAGTTTTATAACATAAAACTTTGAAAGGATGATTTGACCTGGAATTTTTTTTTTTCCTTCAAATCAAGCCAGTTTCCTCAGCCTTAGAAAACACATCCCAAAGACTATCTGTCTTTGAAGTGCTTAGTGTTCCTGCCAGGAGAATTTAACTGCAAAATGTTTTTACAAGTACCTAAAGAAATTGGCTCACTTTGTAAAGTTATTTCACGTTGGCTATTGAATTAAGTAAAATACCTAACAAAGGAAAAATAACAGTTTTGACAGAACATATATGGTTTATTTTGACAGAATGAAATATCTTAAATGAATTTTTAAGTTTTTGATAATAAAATATCAGCAATCCAAAGGACATATTTATATTCTGACCTATTGTAGCAAGAGGAAGGATGTGAAGTTCATCTAAAAGCAGTAACAGACCATTGAGAACTTACATTGCAGCTCAGATTTATGTCATGAGAAATCAGGCTTTGGTCTACTGTAAGAATAGTCCTGCCTACCTTTGTTCTTGCAATAATTTAAAATTCCTGTGGTGCAGAAATATCACAGATCTACTTTAAGCTTATTTAGTTTTAACCAAATTGGATTTTTTTCATCATTTCAAAGACTGTTAATGGATCAATTAATCTTACAATTTTCCTGATGGAATTCTTCACAGGTTGAAAGAAAGCCGTCGATAGCAGGGACCATTTTACCTGAAGTTGATTTACTCCTAATGTAAGACTTAAACATGCACTGTATTTTAAGAAAAGGAGATATATAAATAAAAGACGGGTATTTTGAAAATTAGTGAATTGTTAATATGGGTACTGTTTGGTATAGTTTAGAAGCAAACAAACAAACAGACATTCCACTGTGCTACTCATTATTTTCTTGGAAAACAATGCACTCAATCATAAGATATCAGTGTCTGGGTTTTTCTAAATTTCCAAGCAATGAATGAAAAAATAAAAAGTTAAAATCTAGAATTTAATCTAGAATTTAAGATGGGAAAAAATTAGCTTTTGTTTTTGACATTGTCCTAAAATAATGAGAAATAAGGTCTACTTAAGCAAGCCACATAAAAATAAATGCTGCCCATGTTAGTCTGTTATTTTAGCAACGTTAGTAAGCAAATTGAAGCTCTGCACAGTTAATGTAATCATTGTTATGCAATCAATAATGAAAATAGCCAAAACACTGACTAAACCTTGCCATGGCCAATTTAGTCCCATCATCTTGACACAATCACGTTGGTTTTCCTAAACAGTTTTCTTTCTGATGGATGCTCTGAGAATGTAAAATAATCCATTTAAGGTTCTTGCAGTAACAATCCAACTCAGTCTGCCTTTGACTTAAAAATATTTATGCATCTTCCACTAACTCACTCCTAGGAGAAACTCACTTCTGTAAACAACAATCTGGGGCTAATCAATATAATAAACTTAAAACCACAGTCCACTTGTGATACACATGATGAAGATATTTTAACAACCATTGGTACTTAGTTGGCACAGTTCAACTTTGCCATGTCTAGGCAATTCCTTTTCTGAGAAATGCACATTGTTTGAAGGTGTGATTAAACCTTTTAAAATCAGGGCATTTGATTAGCAAAGAAAAATAAAATCATTCCAATACAAATTCTAAGCCTATCTTTAAAGCTGCAAAAATTAACCAAGGCATGGATGCTAGCTTAAACGCAGCTTCATATTTATAACTTGGAGATTTTGTTGTACCTGGAACATATGTAAATTTGTTGTTGCTAGGAATTTATCAAAGAGTAAATAGGTAAGTGCTACGTTGGAGGAAGATTGTGGTCCCTCAAAATTAATAATATTTTGCAAGTGTCCTATTAAACAAAAGAGACCTAGAGCATTTATTTTAATGAATTTATGTAATATAAACTATTTGGGATATAAATTCAAAATTATTGAACTACTAGATTTATATATTATGGGTAACAAGTATATCACTGACAATTACAAATAAGGTGAACCTTAAAATATGTATATAATTTTGGGATTGATTTTTATTACTTGAGACCTTAGCAGTTGCCATTAATAATTTTGGAAGAATTAGTATGGTGGTCATTGTATGCTTCCCAGATCCCCCTTCAGAAATAAAAATCAGACTTCTACAGCTGCTGCAAGTGCTGCTACAAAAAGACCTCAGCTCTCAGCTTCCCACAGTTATGGCAGAGCTGCGTCAGCCAAGGTCAGGTCTCAGTCCCAGGGCAACACTCATTCACTGAAGTCTTTGTTTGTCAACACCCCTTCCTTTCTAATGTTTATACAAAGTCGTCATAGATAGACTGACCCAGTCCTCTAGCCCAAGTGGGTATGATTCTGAAGTGTTATTCCAGCTTCAGAATTTCCCATATTTTTGGCAGGGTCTTCCACTGAGACCATATAATGGCTCAACATTTTTCCCTTTGTTTAGTCCTACTTGCCTTTGGAAGGTAGAACTATCACCCCCTAATAAACCTCCTGCACAACCATCTCCTTATAGAGTCTGCTTCCCAGGCAACCCAACCTGTGAGACATAGATATTAAGGCCATAAAAAATCATAAAGCCTTTTTCTAATTCTGTAGCTACCTAATGTATTTTTATACAGAAGAGTTGGGCTTAAAATATTAATATTATTGGTTATAAGAATGTGTAAAGTAACATAAGAAGAGTTCAAATAATAAGATTAACATGTTCAGAGTACTAATATCATAAAAACACTAGATAATATTTCTTTTATTCCACATCCTTATCTCAACACTTCTTCCAAGGTCAAGCTGTGCCTCTGTGATACATTACCTATCTATACTCTACAATTCTAACCAGGTGTCAGTTTACTTTTCACCTGTTGGTTGTAATCAATAGAATTCTGATACTCATAAATAGAAAGGCAGTCTACCATCCTTTACTGACTGTTCATTGTCTTTAAAGGAAATGGATTGATTTTGGTGTGTGTATGAGTAGTGTATGTGTTCTATATCTTATTCATAACATTTCTTGACAGACGTTAAAAATAAAACTTGAGAACTTCTGCAGCCAGTGTCCTTGTCCTCACGGTGAGCCACAGCCAGCCCCCACCTCTGTAGGAGACCCTCCAACACTAGCAGGGAGAGAGACCTTCAAGATGGAAGAGGAGTATGACGTGGAGATCAACTTCCCCCCCCACAAATACATCAGAAATACATCTACATGTGGAACAACTCCTACAGAACACCTACTGAATGCTGGCAGAGGACCTCAGACCTCCCAAAAGTTTTCTTTCTTTCTTCCTTTTTTTCTCCCTTTTCTTCTGAGCTGTGTGGCTGACAGGGTCTTATGTTCTGGCCGGGTGTCAGGCCTGTGCCTCTGAGGTGGGAGAGCCAAGTTCAGGACACTGGTCCACCAGAGACCTCCCGGCTCCACATAATATCAAATGGTGAAAGCTCTCCCAGAGATCTCCATCTCAAGGCTAAGACCCAGCTCCAGTCAATGACCAGCAAACTACAGTGCAGGACACCCTATGCCAAACAGCTAGCAAGACAGGAACACAATCTCACCCATTAGCTGATAGGCTGCCTAAAATCATAATAAGGACACAGACACACTAAAACACACCACCGGATGCAGTCCTGCCCACCAGAAAGACAAGATCCAGCCTCATCCACCAGAACACAGGCACCAGTCCCCTCCACTAGGAAACCTACACAACCCACTGAACCAACCTTAGCCACTGGGGGCAGACACCAAAAACAACAGGAACTATGAACCTGTAGCCTGCAAAAAGGAGACCCCAAACACAGTAAGTTAAGCAAAATGGGAAGACACAGAAATGTGAAGCAGATGAAGAAGCAAAGTAAAAACACACCAGACCAAACAAATGAAGAGGAAATAGGCAGTCTACCTGGAAAAGAATTCAAAGAAATGATAGTAAAGATGATCCAAAATCTTGGAAATAGAATGGAGAAAATACAAGAAACGTTTAACAAGGATCCAGAAGAACTAAAGAGCAAACAAACCATGATGAACAACCAATAAATGAAATTAAAAATTCTCTAGAAGGAATCAATAGCAGAATAATTGAGGCAGAAGAACGGATAAGTGACCTGGAAGATAAAAGAGTGGAAATAACTACAGCAGAGCAGAGTAAAGAAAAAAGAATGAAAAGAATTGAGGACAGTCTCAGAGACCTCTGGGACAACATTAAATGCAACAACATTCAAATTATGGGGGTCTCAGAAGAAGAAGAGCTAAAGAAAGGGACTGAGAAAACATTTGAAGAGATTATAGTTGAAAACTTCCCTAATATGGTAAAGGAAATAGTCAGTCAAGTCTGGGAAGCAAAGAGAGTCCCATACAGGATAAATCCAAGGAGAAACATGCCAAGACACATATTAATCAAACTATCAAAATTTAAATACAAAGAAAAAATATTAAAAGCAGCAAGAGAAAACAACAAATAACATACAAGGGAATCCCCATAAGGTTAACAGCTGATCTTTCAGCAGAAACTCTGCAAGCTAGGAGGGAGTGGCAGGACATATTTAAAATGATGAAAGGGAAAAACCTACAAACAAAATTAATCTACCCAGCAAGGATCTCATTCAGATTTGACAAAGAAATTAAAACCTTTACAGACAAGTAAAAGCTAAGATAATTCAGCACCAACAAACCAGCTTTACAACAAGTGCTAAAGGAACTTCTCTAGGCAGGAAACACAAGAGAAGGAAAAGAGCTACAATAACAAACCCAAAACAATTAAGAAATTAGTAATAGGAACATACATATCGATAACAACCTTAAATGTAAATGGATTAAATGCTCCAACCAAAAGACATAGACTGGCTGAATGGATACAAAAACAAGACCCATATATATGCTGCCTACAAGAGACCCACTTCAGACCTAAGGACACATACAGACTGAAAATGAGGGGATAGAAAAAGATATTCCATGCAAATGGAAATCAAAAGAAAGCTAGAGTAGCAATTCTCATATCAGGCAAAATAGACTTTAAAATAAAGACTATTACAAGAGACAAAGAAGAACACTACATAATGATCAACGGATCAATCCAAGAAGAAGGTATAACAATTGTAAATATTTATGCACCCAACATAGGAACACCTCAATACATAAGGCAAATGCTAACAGCCATAAAAGGGGAAATTGACAGTAACACAATCATAGTAGGGGACTTTAACACCCCACTTTCACTAATGGACAGATCATCTAAAATGAAAATAAATAAGAAAACACAAGCTTTAAATGATACATTAAAGAAGATGGACTTAATTGATATTTATAGGACATTCCATCTAAAAACAACAGAATACACTTTCTTCTCATGTGCTCATGAAACATTGGCCAGGATAGATCATATCTTTGGTCACAAATCAAGCCTTGATAAATTTAAGAAAATTGAAATCGTATCAAGTTTCTTTTCTGACCACATTGCTGAGACTAGATATCAATTACAGGAAAAAATCTGTAAAAAATACAAACACACGGAGGCTAAACAATATGGTACTTAATAACCAAGGGATCACCGAAGAAATCAAAGAGAGAGTGGCATGGACATATATACACCACCAAATGTAAAATAGCTAGCTAGTGGGAAGCAGCCACATAGCACAGGGAGATCAGCTTGGTGCTGTGTGACCACCTAGAGAGGTGGGATAGGGAGGGTGGAAGGGAGGCTCAAGAGGGAGGAGATATGGGGATATATGTATATGTATAGCTGATTCAGTTTGCTATAAAGCAGAAACTAACACACTATTGTAAAGCAATTATACTCCGATAAAGATGTTTAAATAAATAAATAAATAAATAAAACTCTCCTTACGGGCCCCTAACCTTACAAATCAATTTCTAAAGTGCATGTACATAGCATATATCCATTAATTGCAATAGACAAAATTACAACATAACTTATATAATTAATTTTTATAAAAAGGTTATTTAATAACAATAGTAGCTATGTGGCTTCCATATAGGTTAATATATTTTAGTGTCAATCCTCTTCCTAAGGAAACTCCTCTGACTCAGGGTCACTGCACTAACCGATTGCACCCTGAATTCTAAGCCAGCAATGCCATTATCTTTTTCTTTGCCCTCCAGAATTAAGAAAGGTAGATTCTGTTTAGTCAGATGCTGGTAGATACTTGAGCTAAATGCATGCTGGGTTGAAACTAGAGTTGACCACCATCTTGGTAGAGGAGACTGTGGAAACCCTGCAGGAACACCAGCAGGCAGAGATTCTGAGTGAGTAGGTGAGCTCTGGGGTGACGGTCCTCTTCGATGGATACAGAGGTCCCTGGGCCATCTTTACTTCCTCTGACCTTATGCCTGATGCTCCTCTTTTCCAGGGTGTCGGTCTATCTTTACTAAACCCTTTTACTGCAATTAATTGGAGTAGTTTTCTCTTTTTGGTGACCAACCATGGGCTGAAAAATGTAAATTACAAAATGAAGTTGAGTGATAATGACCTGAGGCCAAATATGTATGATAATTTAGATTGTTATGCCATAATACTTATTATCTTAAGGTGATATACAATTTAATTCCCTGGTGTTCCAAATTGTGTAAATTATGTAGTTTCAAAGAATTTGATAACTTTTAACACTCCATCCTCAGCTGTGTTTGAATGCAGTTTTATATTCTGGCTAATGCATCTTCTCACACCACATGTCAAAGGAAACTATTGGATGTGGCTATTTCACATTTATCTTCATCTCTTGTAAACATTTAAAAAAAATAAAAGTAGTAATTTTTGTCAATTTGTTCTAATTTATAATTAGACAAAAATTAAGAAAACTCATATAGGATGTTCTGGGGCAAAAAAAGAGAAAGAATGATGTTGAATTTAGCTAATAAATTAGATTTATTTATGTTCATCATTTTATTCAATTTATTCTTATAAATTATTTCATTCAATGTGGACTTTCTCTTTCACTAATTCTTTTTTTTTTTTAATAAATCTTTCACTGATTCTTGAGCTTGCTTTATCTAAAACCTGTTGATTTGCTGTCATCAACAAAATTTCAAAATTTCAAAAGTTACCCTGCACAACATATCTGCTGCAACAGAGCAAAACGACTGAGAGCATCCTACCTCCTCAGAGGCCTTTGCAAAGAGCTCCGCATTTTAGATGAATTAAGCAGATATTCAAACTGGAGGAAACAGCACATTTCTAATACACACAGTAGCTGTGATTTGTTCATCATATTAGCAAAATACTACTTATTGTTACATAGCAAACAAAAAGCTCTGAAGATTGAAGGCTTGGACATTTTGATTTGGGAGGAGAGACCAGAGGATTATAAAGCTCTCTGAGGCCAGGGGGATTTTCAGGAGTTTATGCAAGGGTCATACATTTATGTACAAACAGAGAAACCACAAAGATGACAAAGAGCTCAGGGATGTGAGAAGATTATTCTGGCTTGAATCAATAACATGAAGACAGGACACTAAAGTTGTGTAAAGCTCTCACTCCTGAATTGGGGCAGTACATTCAATTGTACAGGCATGGCATGGCAACCAAGAATCTAAGTGCATGTTAAAAACAAAAATGAAATCAGACCCAGACAGTTGTTGGCCAGAACACAGCATGATCTACAAGTGTGAAAGCTGATCAGGGATTTTCTGGTTAGCCATGGAAATTTCCTGTTCAGTTGAAATAGTGTATGCAAAAGCCAAGAGGCATGAAACATAAGGCAGAGCTCAGGGTATCAGTGAGACTCTGTTTGGAGAGCAGATTTGTTGAGCGGAGTTTGGAGACATGAAGTCAGATATAAATTCACTCATCAGATTGTAAATGGCCTTACCTTCTATGCTTATTTTGACTTCATATCAAACGTTATTGGATATGATTGAAAGTTTTGTTTTAATTGAAATAAAGTTGATGTACAATATTATGTTAGCGTCAGGTGTACTACATAGTGAATTAACATTTGCATACATTATGAAACGATCATCATGTTAAGTCTAGTAACCATCTGTTCCCATACAAACTTATTACAACATTATTGACCACATTCGTTGTGCTGTATATTGCAACCCCACGGCTAGGGGTTTGTACCTCAATCTCCTTCACCTATCTCACCTTCACCCCCACCCACCACTGAAAGTTTTTCAATGTGATAGTGGAGCATGATTAGTTTTCCCAAATAGAAGATTCATTAAACTAGGAAGGGTGTAGATAATAAGAGGTCAGTTGTAAGGCTGCTGCTGTAACAGGATGAGTAGAAAATGAAGAGGATCTGAATTTTAAGAAAAAAGGAGGATGTAAGAGTTTAAAAAGGTAGAGAAAATGCAACCTGATTATCCTAAACTGGCTATTTGGGAGGAAGGAAGCCATAGATACCAGAGCAGAAGAGCAGAAGCCACTTGGGTTCAAAAACTGTCCTCAGAACTTATAAGCTTTGTGACCTTGTTTTTTCTCTGTACTTCAGCTTCCTAATCTGTAAAATTTTGTAATAATAATTTCAGAACTATCTTATAGAGTATTGTAAGGACAAATCAAATCAAAATATGTAAATCACTTAGAATACTTACTACATTAATACATGTTAGCATAGCTGTTTTTATGAAAGATAATAAATGCTGTCCTACATGGAAGATAGAGAGGTACGAAAACTGCCACAAATAAAAATGGAGAATGCAAGTATCTTTTTAAAAAGTGTGTATTTGATGCACCTCCATTTATACCCAGTGCCTTTGTCTGTATGTATGTCATTACCACTCTTGTTTAAGTAGACTGGAAAACTTACAGCTGATTTAATTCATCTCTCCTCTTCTACCTTTGCTAAAATAGTTACTAAGATTTCTTGTTTCTGAAAACAGATAAATCACCCTCATCAGTCACTGTTTTACGTGGCACTTCCATAGCTCAGTCCAATTTGTCCTCGGGATGTGCCCAGGTTAATGGCGTAGTTCTGAGCTGCTTTGCTTACCTATCACATTTGTCCGTTATGAGACTTAATGTACAGGTCCTTTCACTATGTCACCCCTCTGCCTAAACTGTTCAGTGTAATCTATTCCTTCTGTAATGCCTTCACCCCTCTATTTTTCCTTTCCCCATTCTTTTGCTCATCCCACTCTTGCCTGTGGGTTCTTTGTTGCCTTGTAATCACACTGTGCCATACTGCTTCTGAGCCCGTTTTTCTGCTTGCCTGGAATGCTTTTTGTAACTCCTTATCCATGTAAAATATCCACATTCTATTTCATGTTGCTATATTTTCAAGGTAGTATTTGAAGGAAACATAAAAATCTGATATCATCTATGACTCAGAAAATGTATTATTAAATCTTCCAGCAGAAATTTAATTAAATTTACTGAAATGGCAGACATATTTAGAAATGTTTATTCATTAAAACTAGGGAATCATTAATGATACATGTGTACAAAAGAAAAAGAAAAATATAAGAAACAACACAAAAGTATTCAAGGAAAGAAAAGGTTTAATGCATGATTATATTTGTCTTGTTTACACTGCTCATTTCAGTTCATGCAACTTGACCCGTTCTACTGTTTCTCTCCCCTACAATTAGTCATCCTACAGTTCTACAAAGTAAAGAAGGAAATGCTAAAGCCACAGAACAAAGCATTGCCTTATTTTATTTTGGGCTGCATTAGGTCTCCATTGCTGTGCTTTCTCAGGAAACCATTCATATTGTAGGTTGGAAAACGCCCTGAGAAGACAAAAATATAATATTCATGAGAAATAGAATGGAACTAGCGTTTGTGGCCACATACTCCAAGTTTCAGAGTGGTGCTCTTTCCAATCCAGTTACACTAGGAGGAACCAGAGATTGGAAGGAACTAAAGGCTGTAGGCAGAACCAAGCCCCAGTCAGGGACAGGTTTTTCCCTTTACTCACTGACTCATTCACTCATTTCACTAATAACAACTAGTAACTTAGCATTCGGTTTCCATTAAGTGCTGAGTATGAGAGAAAAAAAGTGAATAAAAGGAACTCAGAGTAGAATGGCAGAAACAGAGCAGATAGGGAAGCAGGAAATTATACAACTACATGGTATATAGTATAAGAAAGAAGACAACGATCCTGGAAGCAGTACATTTTTCCTGGGAAATCAGGAAAGATCTCTCAAAGAGACCAGGTGGTGAAAGCCTGGACTATATAGTATAGAAAATAATGAACTAACTCAAGAGGCTTTTAATCAAGTGAGTGACACAAGCAGATTTCATGAGAAAAAAAAAACAAAAACAAAAAAAGAGAAAAAATGATATCTTTGGCTGCTCTGTGGACAGTGAGTTGAGGAGAGACAGGCAAGTGATTCGGTCCCAAGAGACCAGTGACAGGCAATTTCCTTCCTTTGTGACTAACAAGACTACCAGGATAGAATGCATGGAAATATATTCTATTCAGAAATTAAGTTTTGTACATTGAATGCAGGAAATCATCTTTGTTACATGTGAGTCTTTCCAGCACTATGTGAACAGGAAAAAGATTCAACATCACTGAATTCTGGTGAAGATTTTCTCAGCCATGGGTCTCACAAATAAGCTGAAATAGTACCTTCTTTCAGTGGAAGCTGACCCCTCTGTCAACTGTGGGCTTCCCAGTATCCTGGCCCTGATCACAGATCCCTTGTGCTGTGGAGAAGGCGGCTCTGGAAGGAAGGAAAAAACTCTTTTTCCAAAGCCTCCTGGGGAGAGGGATGAATGTTAAGTGTAGGGACAAGAGTAGTTCTTCCAGTCATCTCTGATGGCACATTGACTCTGGTTGGGTTGTTGAGATCTGCTTTGGTAAAGACAGAAGGAGATGGGATGAAAGACCTGGCCTCATAAACAACATGGGGTCACTGCAGGGGTCTGGTGGCCTTGGAAAGATAGCAAGAGGATGGAGAGAGATTCTCAAAGACGCTGATGTATGTACACCGTACCTAATACAATTTTCTTTCAATGGAATAGTATTCTTTTAGCCAAATGTCCTATATTTCTATCATAAAGTGGCCTCTTCTTTTTAAATTTGGGTTTTTATTTTCTTGCAATTTAGTCAAAAGTTTGGTTTTTGCCTGTTCTTATTTATAACCCTTCCTCCCTTTTCTAGTTGTGAGCAGATTTTCCCTTTTTATGGGCTTCTGGAAAGTCCCTCTGGATGACTTCTTACATTTAATTATTTTGATTTGCAGCTCTGCTGTTTAGTTTTTATATTCCTTCTTGTTTAGAGTCATGCCTGCTACAGTTTGGTACTTTATTAGCTGTTTATTTTTAAGTGATAAAGTCTCTGAATTAGAAATAAAAATTTAAAACAAAAAGAAAGAAATACCTCTCTTCCTTTTTGTCTTTCAGTACTCCTGGTAGTCCTCTCAGCACAGATGAATTAGCGTGGTAAAATATTTTCTTTACAGGAATTACAACTTCGGAATGCTCTAGGTGCTCTATCCTAGTCTACTAATATTTTCCAAGTCTCTTTCCAATGCCTCTTGAATTTGCTTGCACTTTGACATTACCAGACAGGAGAGAAAGTTGTCTCTATTTTATTTAGAAAGAGATTAGACAATGTGCAACATAAGCAAATATGTTCACAGTTTTCTTCAGAAATTTATAGTATATTATTGTAAATGGACTATGAAAATATAAAATCTGAATTTAAAATACTTTTTGTTAAATGGATGTCAACTCTGGTTAAGGGTTTTTAAATTCAAATTTATGAAACCCTGGTATCTGATGGTCAGAAAATTGAGCTTTTCTGTATATGCATATGTGTGTGCATGTATGCGTGTGTCTGTGTGTGTTGACTGTACCCAAAAATGTGCATAATATTTCCAAAATGTAAATAAATCCATTTATAATTTATCCAAAATAGAAAAACGTTTGCCAACATATTAGAAGTATAAAAATCTACTATACAAATTCTAATATAAGATCCACTAACTTCTTTTTTTTAAATTTTAGTTGTTTGTTAATGCAGTATATCTTCTATCACCTTAGATTAAGAGACTAATTCATATTCTAGTGATACTTCTAAAAATTTACTAAGTAAAAGGGCAAATACGAACCATTTATTTCCTTACTAGAATTTTCAGGCTTTAGCTTCTAATGTTTATATTTTTATGTACCACTAGTTGCATATTGTGTTATCTCCTTAGAAAGGTTGTTTCCTTTCTGGATTCATGATTAATCTTTGGAGTACACATGCATCACAAAGGAGGCTGACTAATGAATGGCATAATGACAGTGGCACTAGCACACTTTGGCAAGTCAGGTAAGGCAGTCTTCCAGCAAAGCTATTAATGTCAGAACTAATATAGTTCTCAGAGAAATTTGTTAATTATTATAATGTTTATCCATTTAAAATATCTCTGTCCCTCTCTAGCATGAGGTGAAATTAAGAAGTGAACAATAATGACACTTCCTTCCCACAAAGTGGGAATCTGGGGTCCTGGATAAATTGAAATTTAGGGAGTCTGGCCAAGATAAGTGGGCTGGAGTAACCAGTGCTGCAGAAACCAAGGGAGCAAAAAAAAAAAAAAAAAACAAGGGGGAAAAAGAAAGAGAACAAAATAATGCCATTGGCAGCAACATGGATGGACCTAGAGATTGTCATATTGAGTGAAGTAACTCAGACACAGAAAGACAAATATCATGTGATGTCGCTTATATGTGGAATCTAAAAAAAAAAAAAAAAAAAGGTACAAATGAACTTATTTACAAAACAGAAGTAGAGTCACGGATGTAGAACACAAACTTATGGTTACCAGGGGATAAGGGGGGAGAGATAAATTGGGAGATTGACATATACACACACTATACACTATACATACATATACACACCATATGTAAAATAGGTAACTAATAAGAACCTGCACAGGGAACTCTACTCAATACTCTGTAATGGCCTACATGGGAAGAAAATCAAAAAAAAAAAAAAAAAAAAAAAAGAGTAGGGGTGACTCACAAACTGGAGAACACTTATACCACAGAAGTCCACTCACTGGAGTGAAGGTTCTGAACCCCATTTCAGGCTTCTGAACCTGGGGGTCTGGCAACAGGAGGAGGAATTCCCATAGAATCAGACTTTGAAGGCAAGCAGGAGTTGATTGCAGAACTTTGACAGGACTGGGGGAAACAGAGACTCCACTCTTGGAGGGCAAAGTAGTGTGTGCATCGGGACCCAGGGGAAGGAGCAGTGTCCCCGTAGGAGACTGAACCAGACCTACCTGCTAGTGTTGGAGGGTCTCCTGCAGAGGCGGGGGATGGCTGTGGTTCACCATGGGGGCAAGGACACTGGCAGCAGAAGTTCTGGGAAGTACTCCTTGGTGTGAGCCCTCCCAGAGCCCGCCATTAGCCCCACCAAAGAGCCCGGGTAGGCTCCAGTGTTGGGTCGCCTCAGGCCAAACAACCAACAGGGAGGGAACCCAGCCCCACTCATCAGCAGACAAGCAGACTAAAGTTTTACTGAGCTCTGCCCACCAGTCCCTCCCATCAGGAAGCCTGCACAAGCCTCATCCACCAGAGGGCTGACAGCAGAAGCAAGAAGAACTACAATCCTGCAGCCTGTGGAACAAAAACCACATTCACAGAAAGATAGACAAAATGAAAAGACAGAGGACTATGTACCAGAGAAGGAACAAGATAAAACCCCAGAAAAACAATTAAATGAAGTGGAGATAGGCAACCTTCCAGAAAAAGAATTCAGAATAATGATAGAGAAGGTGAACAAAAAATTTTACAATTCGTTTGGAAACACAAAAGACCCCAAATATCCAAAGCTTGAGAAAGAAAATGGAGCTGGAGAAATCAGGCTTCCTGACTTCAGACTATACTACAAAATATATATATACTATACTACAGTAATCAAGACAATATGGTACTGGCACAAAAACAGAAATATAGATCAATGGAACAGGATAGAAAGCCCAGAGATAAACCCACGCACCTATGGTCAACTAATCTATGACAAAGGAGGCAAGAATATACAATGGAGAAAAGACAGCCTCTTCAATAAGTGGTGCTGGGAAAACTGGACAGCTGTATGTAAAAAATGAAATTAGAACACTCCTTAACACCATACACAAAAATAAACTTAAAATGGATTAGAGACCTAAATGTAAGACCAGACACTATAAAATTCTTAGAGGAAAACATAGGAAGAACACTCTTTGACGTAAATCACAGCAAGATCTTTTTTGACCCACCTCCTAGAGTAATGGAAATAAAAACAAATTAAACAAATAGGCCCTAATGAAACTTAGAAGCTTTTGTACAGCAAAGGAAACTATAAACAAGATGAAAAGACAACCCTCAGAATGGGAGAAAATATTTGCAAATGAAGTAACTGACACAGGATTAATATCCAAAATATACAAGCAGCTTAAGCAGCTCAATATCAAAAAACAAACAGCCCAATCAGAAAATGACCAGAAAACCTAAATAGACATTTTTCCAAGGAAGACATACAGATGGGCAAGAGGCACATGAAAAGCTGCTCAATATCACTAATTATTGGAGAAATTCAAATCAAAACTACATTAAGGTATCACCTCACACTGTTTAGAATGGGCATCATCAGAAAATCTACAAACAACAAATCCTGGAGAAGGTGTGGAGAAAAGGGAACCCTCTTGCACTATTGGTGGGAATGTAAATTGATACAGCCACTATGGAGAACAGTATGGAGGTTCCTTAAAAATCTAAAAATAGAATTACCTTATGACTCAACAATCCCACTACTGGGCATATACCCAGAGAAAACCATAATTCAAAAATTCACATGTACCTCAATGTTTATTACAGCTCTATTTACAACTGCCAGGTCATGGAAGCAACCTAAATGTCCACTGACAGACGAATGGATAAAGAAGATGTGGTACACATATACAATAGAATATTACTCAGCCATAAAAAGGAACGAAACTGGGTCATTTGTAGAGACGTGGATGGACCTAGAGACTGTCATACAGAGTGAAGTAAGTCAGAAAGAGAAAAACAAATATCATATGTTAACGCATATATGTGGAATCTAGAAAAATGGTACAGAGGAACCAGTTTGCAAGGCAAAAATAGAGACACAGATGTAGAGAACAGAGGTATGGACACCAAGGGGGGAAAGAAGGGGGTGGGGTGATGGTGGTGGTGGATGAATTGGGAGATTGGGATTGACGTATATACACTAATATGTATAAAATATGTAACTAATAAGAACCTGCTGTATAAAAAAATAAAATTCAAAACAAAATAGTGTATATATAAGTGATTCACTTTGCTGTACACCTGAAATAAACACAACATATACAACAAATCAACTATTGTCCAATAAAAATTTTAAAAAGTCACACATTACATGCTAAAGAACAATATAAAGAAAAGAATCCAGATATGAGGCATTAGAAACCGAGTTTGAACACATTTGATGCTGGGAGGTTAGGTGGCAGCCTAGAGACATCCCTTCATTTAGTGGACTTGCTGGAAATGCTGGGTGGGGCAAAACAGGTAAGACATTGAGTGTGCATAGGAGTAGTATTTGACTCTTTCATATTTCTGAGTAATTACTTATTACATAAAGAAGGAGAAAAAAAAAAGAAGGAGAAGGAGAGGAGAAAGGAAAAGAGAAGGAGGAGGAGGAGCTAGAGGAGATGGAGAAGGGGACGAATGCCTTAGATGACAATATGAGACACTGAAACTGAAGAGGAACAGTCAAAGTGAATCTGCATTGAGCATGTACTATATGCCAAGCATAATACCACCTGTTTCAAACGTTTTCCCCCAGTGAAATACATGCCAATTAAATACTTTTTTCAGACTAAATACCTGTGAAAAATGTCATGGTGTTTTACCAATAGAAGGTAATATCTAGCTACCTAATTTTACCACACAAATCAATACTTTACAATACACATTGGAAGAAATTTTTCTCATAGATAACAAAGGCAAATTCCTGTAACTCCAAACATTTATGCTTTTAACTGCTCTGTGATTGATGATGGCAGAAATCCTTGCTGTGTGCTATGTGTATCTTTCTGGCATTCAAATCAAGATGTGAATGCTTCAAGTCATAAGCTTACAAGGACTATTAAAACCAGGCCATTTTAATCAACATAGTGCAATAAAATGTGTAGTATTACTAGAAATGAAGTCACTGGATAGATGAAACATTTTTAAGAAGATAATCACTTTTTATTACACGTAAATGTACACATTTTTGTTTTAATTATGCATAATACATGGTGGAGCTATTTTTATAAAGGACATAAACTTTATCAAGAAATTGAATACAAAAACCAATGGAAAATTTTGAATTAAAAAAAAATTTATTAGGTTTCTTTCTGTTCACCATTTGTCTTGTATGAGGGTGTCCTGGTTGGGGTGATAAACTCTATCACCACTCCGCTTAAAGTTCCAAGAATTTAATCATGACAAAGATAGGAATTACTCTTAAATTTCTTAAATGTTACCTGGAAGAATGTGCAAGATGCCGAGTGTGCGTGGAGGAACACTTAACTCTACCCAGGGAGTTGCTTGAAGGATGCACAGCTGGAATGGAGGCTTGCCAGTGGTGTGGGGAGGCACTGGGTGGTAACACCGATGACAGACACGGAAAATTGAGGCAGAAAGGCACATGGATCCGTATAGTTGGCACATAGCAGAGACAGACCGAAATGCAGGAAATGATAAGGGGCTCTGCTTTCGACATGGTTCTGGGAGCTCCATTTTTACATTTTATGTAAGTGCTGAAAATTAAAGAATAGAAACCCAGGTTCTTCAAAGTTCTATTATTTTTCTATGAAACAGCATTTTTTTCTATCATCACCCTTTTCCAATTAAAGCATTCAAATAATTGCCAGTACATAATGGAAAACGCACTCTACTGAGCTAAAAAATAAATTAAAACTTTAGATCATATAGAAATAGATATAATAATAGCAAATAATTCCTGAGGGTTTACTATGTGCTGGACAAATAGTAAACTATGCAAATCGTTTTACCAGCATTAGCTTGTTACTTCTCCTTACAACACTTTGGGGTTTACTCTCCAATTACAAAGAAGCACAGATTAAGTATCTGAAGCATGATTCCAAAACCTGCATATTTCTCATGAGCACATGCTATCTGTACGTTTCCTCTACTATGCTTACATTTTGCAAAAGAATGTTTAAGCAGATGATTTTGTTTATCTTTAAAGATTACTTTTGATTTTTTAAAAAAATAGAATTATAATCAAAGAGACCAAAAGATCTCATATTATTGTGGCATAATGAAACAAGAAGCATAGTAAGTGGTTTCAGTTCAATCCTAATGAACGAAACAGTAAACATAGTAAGTGATTTCAGTTCAGTTTTAAAGAACAAACATTCTGTGTCTAAATATAGTCATAGCCAATGCAAATATAGTAAAAAGAGGCCACCACCTTAGGGCAATATAGTTATTTCTAGAATCAATTCATGTGTACTTTTACTTTTATGATTAATATTATCAGTCTGCCTTATTATTTATATATGGGAGTTTTATCACACTTGGTTTTGGGATCATTTCTTGGTCAACTATCTATTCCAATTGCCTGTGGCAGAGTGCCTTACAAATAATACGGAGTGAATACATGTTTGTTTTATTTAATTATAATGACAGTCTATTACAACAAAGTAGCCTGGTGTACCATGGCACTAACCACAATGGAACTGTGCCTGTAAATATTCATTTCTCTTTTTGGCTTTGTGAGCACTCTTCAGGTAAAAGGGGAGAACCCACCTGTCTGCATGGTGTTGTAGATATCTGGGGGTGTTTGATATCTGCCTGGATTCTGAAGCCTATGTTTGGCCAAGCCAAACGATGACTCTTGCTATTTTCTTGACTTCATACCTTGGAATCAGGCTTTGTCAAATCATGGTATTTGAAAATTCCTCTGAAGAATATATTAATATTATGAACTAGCAGAACAGAGTATTTGAAAAAAATTGTGTTATCTAAAAACCTCTCATTCTATAATATTTTCTTTTTCAGAAACAGGTCAAAACAACTTTAAAGTTTTTTTGTATTTAAAACCAATCTGATTGACTATTACCAACTTAATTTTATTTTTTCATTACCATCATAAACAATTATTTTTTGTACAAATAATTGGGTTGAACATACAGATATCATGGGCAGTTAAATGTTGAAAATCCCTTATATCCATCTGGTGATTTGAGGTATTTCACTCAATTGAGAGCTGGGTGCAGTAAGTTTAGCTTCTGAATGGTTTATTCTAAGAAAACTGAGGCATGACTGAATTTTATGAGGCCTAGAATTACTTTTATGTGTCTCTTAGTTTTGACTCCTAGCATTTACACCTGGTAGGTACTCAAAAGTATTAAATTCTATTATTATAGTGCTATAACTTTATAATCTGGTACAGAGGGATATAGTTTTTAAAAATAATGTACATATGCATATACATATATTTTCTGGAAAGTGCAAACAAGAATTATAAAACTGTGAAATTATTTATAGTAGTTCACATTTAAAATATCTTTATTTTTCCAGGTAAGAAATGAATAAAATAAGGATTCCTAACATTGTGCTCTCTCCCTTTAGTTCTAATACATTTGTATTCGGACTTCACTGATAATTATGTTAGGAAATATAAGTGATATTTTAACATCCATTTTTAACTTGATATTAATTCCAGAATTATGATTTGACTGCTGTGTTGCTAAGGAAATCATCCAGTTAAATTAGAAATGTTTATAGTTTTTTATGGCATTACATTTCCCAAAGATTCAGCTACCTTTATTATTTCACGATTTTCTTGGATTTTCTTTTATTATCTTTTCGAGAATTTTTTCTCTAATTCTATATGATTTCAGGTTAAAGATAAGCAGCTTATGGTAACACACTCTGGAAGTAATAAACTGTTATATAAAGTTGTACCTCTAATAGAATCTTCTGTCAAACTTTTCTTCAAAAGTTTTGTCTGCCTAACATGAAAAAAGATTTGCAACTATACCTCTCTTGATTAATTGTTAGTGAATCTCTATAGACCAGTTCATACACAAGTGGCAAATTATTTTCTTGCAATGGTTCAGAGTCTAGAAAATCTCACCTTTGCATTACTTTTTATTTGTACTATGTGGAGTATGAGATGCGATTGAGTGTGTGGAAGAAACCTTGAGTCAAAAGTTCTGAATTTTCTAACTAGAATGATTATCCCAGCTATGTAATTTGTTATAATGACCTGTATTTTTAGTATATTAACTGGAAAAAATATAAATTAGTATAAACTGAAACTGAATAGTTGAAAATTTGATGTGAGAGAAATTCCACCTCCTGGGAATATGGTCCTCTCCTCATCTAGAACTCTCTTACAAGCCTCCCAACATTTGTTAAGCCTGGATGATTTACGTGCAGGTGGCTAAGGATTGAATCAGACGACCTGTAGGGTTCCTTGGAGGCCCGCGATTCTGCATTATTCTAAACTGACCACTGGTCCATTCCAGAATCGATCATTTGGGAACACACCGATAGTTTTTCCTAGAAACAGATCCAGGGCCAGCTTCTGATTTGAGTTCATATTTTTAAATTAAGACCATGTGCCTGCAGCTCTAGTAAGTGTAGTAATTGTGCCAGACACTTCTGTTTATTAGCAGTAAATACGTTTCATTAATAATTTTTAAACTAAATAGATAGAAAATGCTATCTATTTTAAAATAACATCTTATTCAAAATCTCTTGAAAATGTTTGGAAATGAATGTGTCATGGCTGTTGACCTCTGTTATCTGACAAATCATGTCAAGCAAGTTGCGAAAAAACCCAAGATAGTATAACATATTTTGTTCCTCTAATAGTGGATACCTTTCAAAATGAAAATATTATGGAATTGTAATATGGCCTTTCACAAAGCCACAGAAATGACTGCACTCCTCTTTTACCTTGAGTCAACTGAAATGTAACTTTCCATATCATAAACCAGTCTAGGTATTGGGAATTAAGTACTTAACATTTTTATTTCTAAAATTCAAAATACTGTAATCATAGCATTTTGAGAACCTTTGTAACTATGCTAAATATAATAATGTTTTAACTACAACAAATGGTTATGGTAAAAGACAACAATTTTTAAATAGCTGTCACTTCTTCAAAAGCAGAATATAATTTTCTTTTGTCTACTTTCTCTCAAGCTTTCCCTGAGTTTGCTATTATCTTCACATATCAATCCTCAGTATTTATATCATTATAATGCATGAATATAAATATGTATTGACTGATGAATTAAAGAATAGTAGGCATTGGCAATAGCTTGCTTTCCAGTAACACTTAGACCCAATAAATTAATATATAGTTGCCTCTGGATTCACTGTGAAAGTTCAGTCTGTTTGAGTCCTTAATTTTGGAGTAATTGGAGTAATTTATTAATGGTCTCCTTGATTTAATATACAATGTGCTATATTTGGTGGTTAGCAATTTGGGGGCTCAGAACTATTTAATAATCAATGGGAGGATTTTCTAAGTGAAATAATTATAGAAAATTACGAAATAGTCTCTGGATTTCTTCTGGAGTCTTGCAATCAAAACATTGAGTAGGTGTCGGGGTTGGAAAGAGGGAGTGCTTTTTTATACCACCTCAGTATGGATTGGTGAACAGCTATGCAATGTCTTCTGGTCGTCTACTGAATCAAAAGTAAAATAAATACATAAATAATCAGTCCAATGCCATGGTGACTGATGCTAATGATTCTTGCTGTGGGATGCTTTCAGCTGGAGAATTATCCTCAAAATAGTCATGAACAAAGCAGCTCTTGTCCTTTCTCAAGCTTGTGCCCCCTAGTGCATGAGTGAAAACCAAGTTTTCTGTCCCAGGCTGCTCAAAACATTCCCTCTGTACCATTTCCCTCTGTTCTCCTCCCCTCCACTCAGCTGAGTGGCTGGCTTTGCACCTGCTTCTTAAGCTGATCACTTACCATCTCTCACACAGTAGACGTAGCATTTCCTCTCCTGGGTCTCACTCTTTATTTCCTTTTACTTGGTGGCCCAAACATTTGTATTTCCTTCATAGTCTTAAACCAGTAAGTTCAGACTCTGTCAAAAGCATCCACTGTTCAAACAAAATTTTGTTTGAAAATGTGCTTGAAAATATCTTGTGATTTTTTTCCCATTAAAATAACATTTATTTCTGCCCTGGCCTTGATCTATATATACCTGTCCTGCCTGACTCTTTTCTCCTTCTTCAGAATCTTAATTCCATAAATACCCTTGAAGATACACTGCATTCCTACCTTCAATATCTTCACAACTCACTTACTAGTTTGAAAGTTTTACAGCTCTTAATCATAAAGCTAAGTTTAATGAATTCTCCTTGGCCCTAGGTCACAGTGAAATTTAAGGCAGTTGATCCAGCACTGCTTACTTGGACCATATACTAACAATTTAAAAATAAAACCTAACTGGAGAATTCATAGAAATAACTCACCTCATAGTTTAAAGTAGTTAATACTGTGCTGCTCCCCAATTCCTAAACTCTGTGTAGAAACCTTGTTTCTTCTATAATCATGTCTTGGCTTTAGCCATGAAGGTACAAAGCAAACCTAAATAGTTTAAGGTAAAGCCACAGCAGCCTGCAACTAAGACCAGCTTAGTCAGTTAGAGCTTTGGAAGGGGCCCTTTGCTGAAACTCACAATGTCAGGATTTTTCTTCTTGATGTTTATGGTCAGCATTTTGCTTAAAGTCTGCAATGGCCACATTTTGGCTTTGCACGCTTTGCTGATGTACAGTGTTTGCCAAATCCCATGTCTTTGCTGAATCAACATAGTCTGCTTGCTAAGCCTGTGCACAGGCCCAGCCGGTAGAGGGATTCATAGTCTGCATGTACCTAGCAAAGATCACTTTTGCTTAAAGTAGGTAAAGTCTTCATGCCATTCCCTTAAAGTTTAGGAGGATGGCTCACCTGTGAACATGGGCATGATAAGCTGATGTGATCCTTTGTCTCAGTCCGTTAGGGCTGCTATAACAAAATACCATGTACCAGGTGACTTATAAACGACTGGCATTTATTTTTCATGGTTGTGGATCCTGGGATGACCAGGAACAAGGCAGTGGCGATTTAGGGTCTGGTGAGAACCCATTTCCTTTGGGGCTCTCTTTTCCATGTATTCTCACATGTCAGAAGGGGCTAGCTAGCTCTCTGGGGTCTCTTTTACAAGGGCACTAATCTCAATTATGAGGGCCCCACCCTCAGGACCTAACCATTAGGTTTCATTTGAATTTGGTTTCACTATGAGAACTTTGAGGAGAAACAAACATTCCCTCTATAGCACCAACATGCTAGAAATCCCACGTGCTCATCACTCAAGGTCTAAAGATGCCTGCCCAAGTCACAAGAGTAAAACGTCAATTTAAAAACACCTCATGGTTCATATTAGCCTCTACCAACCACCAAGACAAAAATGTTTCCACATGTTAAAATGTAATGCCTAGAGGCCCCAGGATGCTCGCGGGGTGTGAGGTGACAAAAGACAAGCCAGGAGAGGAGAGAGAGCCGACCCCGGCACAGGGAGCCAGGTTGGACGTGGGGAGAGTTCAGTCCTCAGGCGTCCCTCCTGCTCCTCCCACACAGTCCGATGCTGGCGGCTAGGGTTATGCACTGGCTCGGGACACTGACCCCACCCAAGTCCTACAGCCTGCAGTGGGAGCCTGGGGACCAGGACTCTGGGCAGGTCCTCATTTCTCTCAGGATGTCTGATGGGGATGGACAGAGCACATCATAGGCAGAGGGACCAGTCTGTGTAAAGGCTTGGAGGCAGAACAAGCCAGGAGAGTTCGGGAACCTGGGGTCCATTCTGTGTCCCCCAGGGAACAGGAGGTGTTAGGAGTGTTGAAATAAATTTCTAGGCTGGAGATGGAGCTGCTTCTTCCCCAGAATTCTGTTCCTGTAAATGCTCCACTTGACCAGAACCGCAGTATATCCAGTCAACACTGTCCCCCAAACTTATTTCCTGTTCCTTGATCTTGTTAAATAAGGTCAGATAAACCACCTCAGCCAATCATGCCCTGTTTCCACTTGCTGCTTATAAAGCTCTAGAAAACTGGCTCTTGCCCCAAATCCCTCAGGAAGAGTGCTCCCCTGCTTAGGAGGCTCTGGACTCCCTCAGTCCATGGCTTGTTCCCCTTGAATAAAGAGACATTGAACTCGTTAAAAATAAATTAATTAATTAATTACCAAACTTATAGGCATTGGCTGCTCCAGAAGCCTCTACAAAATTGTCATCTTTTTCTATGTGTCTTGAACAATGCAACAGATGTTAGAGTATGAGAAAACATTCAGGAAACAACACCCTTCTCCCCCATGTGAGTCTGAAGTAAAATAAGAAATTGACAAGTGGTACGTGCAAAATCATAGCTTCACCTTTATTACCAATCAAGCTACTTCCAGAATGTACCTTGAATCTGAGAGCAACGAAGTTACTGAATATCAAGCCAGAGACTCAAACAGCCTTGCTCACCGGTTACTGTTCACACTGGACCAGGAGAGGCTGACCTGCACAGAAGCAGGCCAGCACCTCTAACCATGGAGCAGAAGAGGAGAAGCTTATCCCCGGAGCCACCAGAAGGAGGGAGGACAGGGAAGGACCTGCTTGTTTCTCATTCTAAGCACACAAAACAGGTAATCATCTCATGCTCCCATGGCACATGGGGGGTAGGAAGGAATTTCAATCTAAGGAAAAACCCCCACATGCAAGAAACCACCAAGGTTGAGAAAGTAACATTCTTCAGCGACCCAACTTTTCCCAGTTTTTTGATACCCTTTACTTATTCTCGGCCACAGTCTTGATTAACCATAGGGTCTAAGTGTTTTACTTTTTGAGACGAGAACATCCTGTTGTAGAGCTTTACACATGCTTTTTGGTTTATTTAGCTTTATTGTAATATGGCCATGCCTAGTCCTTTACATGTTGTCTACAGCTTTTCATGCTACAGCAGTGCAGTTTAATCATTTCAGCAGAGATCCTGTGGCCCACAAAGCCTCAAATACAATATTTGCTCTATGGCCCTTTACAGAAAAGGTTTGCCAACCACTGTCCTAGACAATAGGAAATACCTATTATTCATCTTCAAGTAACCAGCAGAGCTCTGTGATCCCACTCATTTAATGGGGAAGGTGGCTTGATGCTGCTGTCACTAAAAGTCTGATTTTTAGCTTGAAAGATACGGAAGTATTTTATTGCAGAATTAGAAAGAAATTCTTTGAAGAGTTGACATGAGAGGAAAACATAGTAAGGAATCTGTAGGTAGAAAAGTAGTTCTAATTGTAAAAATCACTCTCCATCAGATGTTAGCTCCCACTAGATGCAATTTGTAAACACAAAGAATTGTGCTTTAATCTTTGTGTTAAATGTAATATGGGTCTTTTTTGTCTTATTAGTTATAAGACAATAATAGCAATACCAACAAACCTAGTAATAGTTGCACATAACACTGATAAAATACTTATTATATGTCATTCACAGTTATAAGCATTTTACTATATTAATTAATTTAAAATGCATGAGATTAGCAGTATTATCTCCACTAAGCACATGAGTAAACTGAGGCACAAAGAAGTTTTTTGCCCAGAGTCATACAGATGACAAAGCCATTGTTGAAAAAAATGGTAAACTATCCTCTTAAAAATTACATCCTTGGCTGACTTATGCATATGTAGGCAAAGACTTTTGAAGGGAATCATTTTTGGTGGCCAATACTAATTAATTGAGAAAAAACTAATATATTGATAATGGATATTTGAGTCCCCAATGTCCATGTCTTATTGGCTACAAAAGCCAAAATATTTATTCCATCTTCCTTGTATGTGACTGTTTCAGGAGTGGGCAAGCTAAGTCACCTTAGACAAGTGAGGTAGGACCAAGTGGCTTGATAATTTCCTCTCTTGCTAGTTTTTTCTGTTTCATTGGATAAGAGCTAGAAAACAGAACTTTGATTGCTTCTGGAAGCCACTGAGTGAACTGACTCTAGGATAACCTTGTGTTATGGAAACAGGAAACATGGGAGTGGAGCTGAAGAAACCAATCCTGAGCTTACCTACCTCCTCTGTCCTTTCTGGATGGGAACATATGCATTAACTTATTTTTAAAATGCAGATTGAGTTAGATTTTGTGGAGGTACTTACTACTGAAAGTGTCTTAGCTTATAAAACATTAAATCAAACTATAAATTCTTGAGTGTAGGGACCAGATATTAAGCTCTTTGACTAACATATTTAATACTTTGCACAATGTAAATGTACCCTAGTGGCTTAGAAAGCTGGAGTGATGCACTTAGATATAGTGGAATGAACACTGGATGAGGGTTCTTGCTTTAGCTTTGTGTCTAAGATTGTGAAATTCTTTGAGGAAATTAATTTAGGTCTCTCAACCTGTTTCTTCTTTTGAGGATGAGTGATTTAAATATATACTCTTTCAGGCTTAACATTCTGTGATATGAGATTAAGCTGAATTTATAATAATTTCATAATGAAATCTCTAAAGAGATTTTCTTTTATTTACATCTCAAGTCAGGCCCTACACACACACACACACACACACACACACACAGAAATACACACATATTATATATTACTTATCATAAAAATAATGTGAAAAATTAATACTGCTATTAGAGTTTTCTGGTTGTTTGCATTCTCATTGAAAAGAAAGTTGTAATGTGTTTTCAATGGCTTGTTATAATTATAAGAACACACATACCATTAAATACATTCAGAACCAAAAATAGTCATATTTAAGAAAATTATTCACCTGAAATATTGGACTTTCTAAAGAGTTATAATTATGTAAACATTAAATGATAACAGACATCAAGATTATTAGTGAAAATGTGGTAGAGTCTGACTTTAATTTGAATCAAAACTTGGAGAAAACAGTCTTGAGGAAAATCTGATGGCAATAATCAGTGTAACTACAATGCAACTCGAATAAATACATGTCTTTTGTTTAATCTGTTGGCCAGAAAATTGAAATGTATATTGCAGTTTATAGTTGAGTATTTATGCAAGAGCAGTAAAATAAGTGCCAACCAAATTAACAAGCTGATTGTGCAAGCAACAAACCTCATTTTAGCTAAACTGGATTTGACAAATTGCATGACATTCTGCCTGGTAAACTTGAGATTTATAATGTTTACTGCTATCAACAATAATGAAACAGCAGAGAACTTCAATATCTGACATTTTAATCTGTATATTTCACTTTTTTTCTTGCTAATCAATGCTAAATTCTGAAATATATTTTATGTTTTGTTATCCTTTTAACTACTTAGTTTGATGTAGTCTTAAACTAAAACATTGCATAAAGATTGACTTTTACTTCATTCTTCCCATTTTTAAGGACTAGAGTTACTGTGGAGAAAGTTTTTTTGTTTGTTTTTTTAGGTCCACAAGAAAGCCCATGATTAAATTGTTTGCAATTTGGAATAAAATTTGTCAGTGGATCTTTTAAGGACATATTTGTTTAATGATATATTTAAAGATGAAAATTTGATATTTGCTACGGCACCTGGCAGCACAGTTGTGAATGGTTAAAATCCATAGGAAATAAAGTTTGCAGATTTCATATGTGAAATAGCAGACATTTCTTTAAACTCGAATAAGTACTAAACAAGTCACTAGTGTTACTTACATTCACATCAGAGAAGGTGAATGAAAGAGCATTTTTAGAGTTAGCACAATTACTGTTTATTTGGAGAAGCTTGGCCATGATTTCTTCAATGTGCATTCGTGAGGCATGACAATGAAGTCATGAGACTGATTTTCACACCAATCTGAATGTTCACTTCAAATGCTGCATTTATTTTCATGAGTCTCCACTGCCCTCAGTAGTCAATTAACTCCCTTTGTGAAAAGTAAGAAGATGTAAAAGATAAACCTTTGTTGTATTATACCACTGAGATTTGGGAGTTGCTTGTTACTGAAGCATAATTTAGCCTATCCTGAGAGAGTCAACATCTAAGGCAGAATTACGTATCTATTATAAAACAGTGTCAATACAACTGTTTAAACTCTTTAGAAACTAGTTTAATTTAACTGCCTTAAAATACTTTAATTTCTCTCTAAAAGTGGGATGGTACTGTAGCCTGAGACAAGGTAAAACCTGAAGAACAAAGAAAGCAATCTAAAATTTGGAGAAAGCTAGAATTTAAAGACAGAAAGCCAAGGGTTTTCATGCTCAGGGAATGATGCTTTGCCTAGTGTGATGGGACAGTGATTGCCCAGGGCAGCCGGCATTTACAGGAAGAAATTGGCAGGAGCTGGTGATAAAGGACAATCATGTAAAGTAAATGGTAAAATTTTAAAAATGGTATTCTTTGAAAAGTCGAATGTCACACTAAATTGTTTGGATTTTATTGGGTAGGCAATATCATGAGGTAGGAAAGTGACATGGTCAAAACTGTTTCAGAAGAGTGATTCTGCAACAGGGAGAGGATGCTAGAAGAGACTTGGTCATCAGGTCAGGTGAGGAGGGTATCACAGTAGTCCAGACAAGAACTAATGAGAGCCATGATACCATTAGAAGAAGATAAAGTACTATGATCTTTATTAAAGAACTATTTAAAGAACTAATCTCTTAATTATTAATTCAAAGCACTTTCTACTATACCACATTACCTAAAGAATAATTGTTCACTGTATTTATTTCCATTTTGATAATATAAGAAAAATATTAAACAGTATGCTTTCAGCTAGTAATATATGACACGATAAACTTCAGGGAATACCTTATGTAGTACAATTACGTTACTCTCTAACAATGCTGCCTTCAATTAATTTACATATAAAAAAGTAAACTCCATACTCTTCTATTGTCATAAAACCCTGAAAAATAAAATAGAATATTCCTATGAAATTACCTTGATTACTTTTGTGTCCTTATACATTCAGAAGAAATTTTTTTTAAATTAAGAAAAAATCAATTACTGCCATTATAGTATAGAAGGTTTTTCTATACAACAGAGTTACACTTAGAGAAGACATATATATGCTCTCAAAGCCCTAGTTTCCTCAACTTAAATTGGGATTACAACAGTGCCTACATTATATGATTATTATGGAGATTAAAGAATTCCTGTAAAGCACTTCACATATGATCTGACATAGGGTAAACTATGCAAATATAAGTAATATTAATATTATTAACTAATCAACAAGTCGTTAAATAGAAAGAACTGAAGAATGGGTCATTTAATGTTATTACACATACTGGTAATAATATATTTCCATTTACAGAGCTTTTAAGTATAAACAGAAATTTTAAAACATTGAAAAACTAAAATTTTCTTAAATCACTTTATTTCCATTCATTCAACTAATTTTAGTAAGCATCTATTATGTACATTGCTCAAGGTCCTGAGTTAGAAAGAAACAAAATAACAGTTCTAGCCCATAAAATTTTACATCCAAAAGGTAAATATTCAAACAATAATATAACAGTGGAAGTACTGGGTAGGCCAAAAGGTTCGTTTCTTTTCTCCATAAGATGGCTTTAGTAGCACTTAGTTGTTTTTAACTTCATTCCAAACAATTTTGTTAGATTGTAGGTGACAGCTGTCATATCAGCGTGCATTAAAAAAAAAAAAAAATCAAAATTGGTGAATTTTTCTGTAACCATTTTAATATTGAAGATGGAAGAAAAAAGCAATATTTTCGGCATATTATGCTTTATTATTTCAAGAAAAGTAAAAATGCAACTGAAACATGCAAAAAGATTTGTGCAGTGTATGGAGAAGGTGCTGTGACTGATCAAACGTGTCAAAAGTGGTTTGCAAAGTTTCGTGCTGGAGATTTCTCACTGGACGATGCTCCACGGTCTGGTAGACCAGTTAAAGTAGATAACGATCAAATCGAAACAATAATTGAGAACAATCAACATTATACCATGCGAGATAGCCGACATACTCAAAATATCCAAATAAGTGATGAAAATCTTTTGCACCAGCTTGGTTATGTGAATAACTTTGATATTTGGGCTCTACATAAGTTAAGTGAAAAAAAACCTTCTTGACCATATTTCCACATGTGATTCTCTACTGAAACGTAATGAAAATGTTCCATTTTTAAAACAAATTGTAATGGGCAATGAAAAGTGGATATTGTACAACAATGTGGAATGAAAGAGGTAATGGGGCAAGCGAAATGAACCACCACCAACCACACCAAAGGCTGGTCTTCATCCAAAGAAGGTGATGCTGAGTATATGGTGGGATTGGAAAGGAGTCCTCTATTATGAGCTCCTTCCGGAAAACAAACAATTAATTCCAACAAGTACTGCTCCCAGTTAGACCAACTGAAAGCAGCACTTGACGAAAACCATCCAGAATTAGTCAACAGAAAATGCATACTCTTCCATCAGGATAACACAAGACCACATGTTTCTTTGATGACCAGGCAAAAACTGTTACAGCTTGGCTGGGAAGTTCTGATTCATCTGCCTTATTCACCAGATATTTGCACCTTCAGATTTCCATTTATTTCGGTCTTTACAAAATTCTCTTAATGGAAAAGATTTCAATTCCCTGGAAGACTGTAAAAGGCACCTGGAACTGTTCTTTTCTCAAAAAGATAAAAAGTTTTGGGAAGATGGAATTATGAAGTTGCCTGAAAATGGCAGAAGATAGTCGACCAAAAGGGTGACTACATTGTTGAATAAAGTTCTTGGTGAAAATGAAAAATGTGTCTTCTATTTTTACCTAAAAAACCAAAGGCACTTTTTGGCCAACCCAATATTAGACAAAGGATGATAAAATATAGCTAATGACACCACCTAAATGCCCTTTTGAATTCAAGGTAGGGTTTTATAAAGAAGTTCAGCATTTGTGTTGAGATGACAAAACAATCAGTTCTCTAAGAATATAGTTGGTAGAAAACATTCTACAGAAGTAGAGAGGATGGAAACAGGCATGCACAGGAGCATGAATATATATCAGCTACACATTCTGCTTTTGCTGAGGTCCAAGTGAGAAGAGTGGTAATAACAAGGATAGAAATGAGAGGTTTATTTTACAGACAAGAAAAGTGATATTGAAAAACCATGACCCATTCATCCAGTCAGTAAAAGGGCACTGATTTGAACATAAGTAGTTCCTGAAACATTTCTGGTATTCTACAATGCTTCCACTTTCAAAGAATTTTTTTCCAACCACGTATTTTCAAACATGGAACTTATGTTTCCTTTTGAAGCAATATTTTGGTGCAGTAGTAAGTTTCTCAGCCGTCCCATTGGCTCTATTGTAATGTTTCTGAAATACTTATGAATAATACCATGATTCACCATTGTTTCTAGTGAAAGACATTTATGAATTGTAAGCAGAAGCTTCAGAGGTACATCTCCTTGGACACTACAGTGAGTACAGGGGAAATGGGGACTGGCAGTGGGCTTGTGGGAAGTTACATTTGTAGATAAGTCATCAGACAGCATGAGTCAGGGGCCAAATTGTTTATAGGCTACAGGTACAAAATATGAGTTCAAAGTGATTATATCCAAACATTCCTTCCAGTTATAAAGTTCTATGATGCTAAGACTCCAAAACACAAATGGCAATGTGAGGTAATGGGGGGAGTTCACATAAAATAAAAGTGACATCCCTGTGCTCAGGTAGCTCATTCTCCAGCAGGTTAGATAGTACACATGTGCTGGAATTAAAAAATGAGGATGCAAGTGCAACATTAAATACTTAGGGAGTGAGAGTGTTACTGAGTCCAAGCTCATACTGCTCACCACAAAACAGGCTGATAAATCAAGAGATGAGTTCTTGGGGCAAGGAATAGTGGCTTTATCGGGAAAGCCAGCAGACTGAGAAGATGGTGGGCTCATATCCCAAAGAACCATTTTGCCCAAGTTTGGATGCTAGTTACTTTTATAGAACAAAGGGGGAATGGTGAAGAGGTAAAGCAAAAAAGACAATAAGTGGTTGCAAATATTTCCTGGTTCTGGCTAGACTCCAAGGGGATGTGTTAATTCTTCCTTCCTGTACCCATTCACAGCTGGGCCCAGTCAGGTTGTTACCTGTGAACTTAACAAAGGTATTTTAGCTTAACGTTCACTACATGGGAGGCAGGGTTCCTAGAGATGGGCAATTATGTATACTTTCAACTTATATGCAACATGCCTTTAGTGGTTAACTTGTAGCAAAAGTAAGAGAATACAAAGGTTAAAATAAAATAAACAGATCCAATATGGAGTCAGATTTGTTTTTCCTTGTTACAAGAAGAGAAGAAAGCACCACTTTTAATTGGAGAACCAAAAACAAGTCCACAGAAGAGGTGTGATAAGTAGAGCCCTTGAAGCGGGAAGTACAGATTACCCTGTAAAACAAGTGGGATCCTGTGTGAGGGGCTTGGTGAGCTGTTAATAAGGGACTCTCTTGAAGAAAGGGCAGGCGTGAATGTCTTCTTTTTGTTATATTGGAGAATCATGTTTCTGTATTCCACTGAGGGTTTCCTATCCCTTTATAGTACTGAATCATTGTTAGTAGATTTAACACATGCATTTCATAGAACTATACCTTCCCCAAACCATTTCAAGTCAGAGGCAAATTGAATGGCCTCAATTGTTCAGTCCTATGTAAGATGTTTTGGCTAAATACTATGTTTTAACATGCAATGTGCGTTTTAATGTCAAATCTAAAAACCTGTACAAAAGTTGGAAAATATGTGTATAAATGTTCCCTTATGACCCATTTATATACCTCAGAAGCAAAGAAATTATTTTAAACTGATATTGGCTTGCATCTCTTTGGCAAAAATAATGAATATAGACAAATGACTGGTATAATAGGCTCTTCTGAAATAATAGGAGCAGTGAGAAACCAAAGAAATTCAAAATGAACAAATTTGTTTAATTAATAGAAGGTAAAGAAAAAATACATTTTCTATGCTTTTTCACTCTCTGCCAGTGAGTTACCTTGGATACACTCAGAGATCTGGGTTTGTACTAATCCATCACTCTGAAAGTGCTCTCCAAATCTAGAAGCAGGGAAACAAACATCTTACTTTAAATAATAAGATTAACTTATCACATCTCCTACTGTTATTCATTCACATATTAATGTAGCAGCCCTTCATAGAGGATTAAAAATGTGACACACATTAAGGTAACTCGCAATCTAGTGTTAAAGATAGACATGCAACTAGTTAGTGGTAGTTAAGGTGGTAACTACAGCAGGACTACAGGCATAGAGGGTAATGAGGAGGCATTAACAATTTCTTCCAGAGAGCTAACTGAACACTTCCTGGGCTGAATGATATAGTGAATTTCATTAAAAAAAAATTCAGAAGAGTGGTGTATTTGATACAAGAGTCTTGCAAATTAAGTAAGCGTTGTTATTATTCTATTTTTTAAAGAAGAATTATTAAGGCTTCCATTTTTAAGTGACTTTCTTAATATAACAGGACTAGTAAGAGGCAGAACATGGACTGGGACCCAATCATGATGGAAATAGTTGCCTGATATTGAGTGTTTACTATATGCCAGAGTCTGAGTTAAGTTCTCAGTGTTTTTGTTTGTTTGTTTGTTTTTTCATTTAATATTCATAGCAACCTATTAAGTAGACCCTATTTGTGGAGTATATTGAGAAACAGAAAAGCAATAAATTGGAAGAGTATGTTAAAATGATTTTGATAATAGATACAGCATGAGAAAAGTTGACAAATTAAAGAGAGATGCTGGGAAAGAACTGTAAAGATTCGTGAACACAAGGATGTCTTTGGTAATCCAAACCCGATCATATACTACTGACTTGATTGTAGTGTAGAATAAAAAAGAAAAATATTTATAAATCCATGTTTTCTCACCTATTTTTCAGTTGGGCATTGCCTCATGGCAGGAGACCCCAGAAGGAATGGCTCCATTGTCCTGAATGCCTTCCCTGCCTTTACCAAGTAGAGGGGGACACAAAAGAGTTAGGAGAGATAACAATTGCAACAACACAAATGCTATGTTATTTTGTAACTGTGGAAAATTGAAGTTTTAGTAAATTACCCAAAGTCTCACAGTTATTAAATCGAACCTAGGTTTCCTGACTACAAAACTCAAATTATTTAATCATTATACTCGATTGCTCCTCTTATCACGCTACAGCTTAACAAAGACTTTCTGCTTCTAACGCAGGTTTTCCAAACAGTCTATACATGAAAATTTACCACATCAAATTAATTCTGATGAAACTGGTAATTAACCATGGCCATCAATATTAATAGCAGGAAGTGAAAATAGTTATGGTCTGTGGTCCCTTTCATTGTGGAGTATGTGAATTTATAATTAATTTGATAAGCTTCTAGAATACCAATAGGACTAAGAATCATTTTTAAAGCCTTCTTCTATATTCATTCTATGATTCTAAGCAATAGTCTTCCGGAGGAAAGAAAAATAAATGAAGGTTGAGTGACTGAAAGTAGGAAATAATGTTGTTTGTTTCCTAGTTATCTTTTATTCTAAAACATAAAAGCAAACTTCCATGGTATCGCATATTTGTATTTTCATTATACTTTAACAACAGGGAAACAGTATTTAGTATTTATGCAAGCCTTGTCAAACAAATTATGAATTCATATGTATAAATCACCAAAATGTTATCAGGTAGTTATGTTACTAAATAAGAATAAGTTCGTTATAACTCTGCAGTGGGGAGAGCACCACACTGATAGAATCTTAGCAGTATCCCAGTAGGGAAGTTAGAAGCAGGATAATGACAGGGCTATGCGGAAGGGGCGAGCTTAAAATGATTGAAGGAGAGGGTCTTTCAAGTTGGGGAATTGAAAGTGGACAAAAATGGGAATATAATAGTTTAGAATTAATGGACACAGTTAAGTTAAAGTTTTGAAGCAACTCCTGATAAGCAAACTATTGCTTGATAAGTGAACTGCTTTGACCAGATGAGCAGAAAATTGCTCCTGATAAGTTGACCTGTAGGAATGTCCTGAAGGAAAAAGTGAAGTTATTTAATGGTTTACAGTCTTATCTTTCCAGCACAAAGTTTTCCTGATATCAACAACTAAGTCATGTTACCAAAGGTGAGCTACGGTCTTCTCTAAATTGTGTTGACAAAGGTGGTTCCATCTTATGGGGGACCCATTCTGGCTGGTAATCCACCAGCCTCAAAGGGGGAGCCCCAGAGAGCTTCTTTTATTCTACTAGTGCTTATTTATAGCATTAATTATATAATTAATAGGTTACTATAATTCTGACATCTATCAAAAGGAATTTAAATAATTTTTAATGTGAAAAATAGGCACATGGTCTTTTATTCACTGTTTATTTTTGTTAAAATGTAATCTACATAATAGTATTTGTGATTTCTCAGTATTTACTTGTAAGTGACCTTAGGATTTCTATGTTGTCTTTGTAATCATGAATTCTATTTTTTTTATTTGTTAGTGCTTAAGTGTGTTTGTTAGTTGAGAAACTAACTGACAGCAGACTGACAAGTATACCAATTACTATTATTTCTATTTACTCATACTAAAATAGTTACTGATAATAGTATTTTATGTTACATGAAATTGGGTAAATATTTCACATTCAAATACAGTATAAAAGAAATATGCCACTAAATTTGATGTTATTTCAATCCTTAATCCCCCAAACTATATAAAGTTACAAGATAAATATACTTAGAGTTTTATTCAATTATAGTTGCATCTTTCTCTTTTGAGAAATTTTTATTTTCTTCCATATCTTCTTTTGCCTAACAACTATGTTAACTAATAAAATAAATTCTACAGAATAACTACCATCATGATTTTCTTTCAACAAAATAAATAGTAAGAAAAATTAAACCTCAAAATTATCATTTCTGATGGCAAAATTGTGGGCCAAAATTAAAAATAAAATTACAAATTAATTCATTAAAATATACTCTTTCATCTTGCATCAGATATCAAAGTGTTTTTAGTTGGATTCCTTCACAAAAGTGTGACTGTTAAATCAGGCTTTGCAACTAAGGGACAGTATGTGTGTGATTATTCCAGGATGTCATTATGACATATTAAGCTTGGACCAATGATGACAAAATTGCTGCACTGAAATTACAGTGATTTTTAGCTATCTTTTTCTGTTAACGTCTTTGTATTATGTCTCATTTAAACCCACCAAGATACTGCTTTTTTTTTAAATGTGTCAGAGTGTAGATCAGTATTTGAGAAGTATTTTGTCTCTATTTTTGACATGTCTATATATCATGTAAATGTCTCCTAATTCAGCTAATACACCTTATTTTCTTAATTTTTGTAGATATCTCCATGGTTTACCAAATTTCCCATTATACTGGCCAGTAAAAAGACTTAAATTTATTCTTGGCAATTCCTAGAAATAAAATCTGAATTTGATGAGTTCTGACAATGGCTAAACATGCTCCTTTCAAGTTGAGATGAAGAGGTTGGTTTTATGAGCATCCCAAATTTATTGAACCAAATGTGAATCTGTTATCTGGTGACTTCCCTTCTCATCACTACACATTTTCCATGTTGACTTCTGAAGCCAGTTAATATGTAATGGGCCAAGTCAAGGCCAGTCTCAGATGACTGGGGGAGCTGACTCTTGTAGGTTCCTAAATTATTTTAAACAGAATTATGAATTAATTAATTAATCCTCCATTAGCAGGATCACTAGAAGTGAAGACTTGTGGACTCCTAGAATCTTGTCTGCAGCTGCATCTAACTCATATGTTTATTCAGTCCTTCCATTTCCTTCTTTAGTGAATTCTAATATCCTAATTTGATATAATTACAGAACATACTCTAAAGGGCACAGGAAATCTGAGGAAACAAAGGAAACCATTAGAGATTTCATCAAGGATGAGAAAAAATTTCCTTCCCAAGTGAGAAAAATAAGTCTCTGAAGAGAAAAATCAAGAAGATAAATGTTTTGAATCGATTTTTGACTCATAGTGTGCTTTCAATCTATCACAGCTGAACAATTGAATGAAAGAACGAATGTAGTGAGTTATCTCATTTACTCTGGCAAAAATGAGTCAAAAATCTCCTTTTCTAGCCTACTGGGGAATGATTCTCTAATTCTTCTGTTTTTGAACATTACTTCTTTGGGAGACTAAAGAGAGAAGCAACAGCTGTCTCCAGTTTGTAAATCTCTCAAGGCAGGAAGGGAAGGGATCTTATTTCAATTAAGGTAGAGAGGCAGGGCCCTTGTCTCTGGGGAAGCTGTACTGCAACAGAACTGAAGAGGATTTCATGTCCTCTCCCAGGATTCCCTGCAGGAGCTTGAGAAAGTGCTAGAAGGATGAACATGGAATGAATTATACGTGAATCTTTTCATCCCTGTTTAAGAAAATGAGCAATGCATCAATTATGCATTAAGGCTAGTGAGTTTTGAGATTGAGTTATTGAAAATACTTAGAGTTGATAAGCAAACTTTAATATATGTTACGTTAATCTTGTTATATATACTTCTTTATAGTAGTTCCTTATTTTTAGGAAAACCCCAAAAATGTTATCAAAGGAAAATGACAGTGAAGAGGAGTGGACAGAAAGATATGCTGTGAAGAAATAACTAAGAAAAGTAAATATCTGAGTGATTTCATGTAAGAAGTCCAAGATATGAATGAAAACTTGGATAGTACAGTACAGACCAAAGGAACTAGGGGAATATTTCTATCTGCATCAAATTTGTACTTGTTCATTCCAAGGCCACAGCTCTGCTTCCCAAAATAGATACTGAGATATATAGGACTTAAATAAGTGCAATATCTGACATAGATACAGCAGAATCCTCAGTCAGATGTGCAATTCAATGTTGAGATAGATTTTCTTGGGGTGAAATTGCATAAAGAAATCCAGAGTAACTCAGACAACCAGCTGGAAGCTACTAGTTTAACCACCAACCCATTTCCAATTATTAAATTTTATTTTTCTTTTGAAATTGTTTTCATTACATGGTGAATAAATACAACAAAAACTTACATCTTACCTAAATAAACAATAACAAATAAAAGAGAGAACTGTGCCTGCCATCCACACAACTTAAGGTATAGAACATTACCAGCATATTCTGTGACTTTCTTTTTGGCTATCATTCTTTAGTTTTTCTTTATAATCGTATACCACTAAACAATATAAAAATACAATATATTAATATATTAATAAAATACGTACAAACAACCTTAAGCAACACATTGTTTTATTGGATGTTTTGAAATTTATATAAATTTTAAAATAATATATGTTTCCTTTCTGCTTACTCTTTTTGATCAACATTTTGCTTATTAGAATCCTCCACGATGATGCATATTGCATTTTTCCTAGCACGTATGAGCAATAGTTCTTTACGGCATAAGGATAGAGATGGACGTGTGCATCATACAGAGTGAAAACATTTAACTTTTCCAAATTGATTTCATCTATGCCTATAATCCCAATCAAATTCTATAACAGCTCTGGTTATTTTATAACTTTGGGAATGCCTCGTGTTTTCAGACTGTATAATTTTTGCCATCCAAGTAGTTGTAAAAAATATCTCACTGGAGTAATTTGCAATCCTGGTATACTAATAAAGACTAGTATTTTCCCCTGTGTTACTGGTAGTTCATATTTTCTCTTTTGAGAAGAGTCTTTCCAAGATTTCTATGCCTTTTTTGACTGTATTAATTGTTTTTTTCTTATTGAATTGTAGTTTTAGTTTGTCTGTGTTTAACTTTGGATACTGACCTCTTGTCAGTATTATGTTTTGCAAATATCTTCTTACTGTTTGTCTTTTATTTTCTTTAGCGTTTTCAGATTAACAAAGTTCTTAATTTAATGTCTTCAAAAAATCCCTATTTTTTTTACGACAGTTTTTTTGAGGCTTTTAAAATAAATACTTCTTTTTCCCAAACTCACAAAAATATTCTGCTATATGTTCTGTCAAAAGCACTAAAAAGTTGCTTTTTCCATTTACTTCTTTGGGCCACATACAATTGATACTTTTACATATGACTTTTAATTATGAACAATTTCAATTTTGTCCATAAGCATGAAAAATTGTCTCAATATCATTTTAAATAGTTGCTCCAGAAAGGAGAGAAACTCCTACTCACAAAGCTCCCCTTAATCTTTTTAGACAAAAGTGGTCAATAATTTCTTGTTCTTGATTTCTACAGTTTTTAAATAACTTTAAGGAAAGTCCTCTTCTTCATGTTAATTTCTTTTCAGAGAGTTTTGACAATGCTTAATTCTTTGTGCTCCCATTAACTTTCTCATGTCTTAGAACTACTACTTAAAACCCCTCAACTATTTAGTTTTGAAGGGTATTTCCCCATAGCATACCCTAGACATAGAGAGGGGTCTCTAGTCACACCCACCTCTCTTCCCAACATTTCTGCTGCTCTACTAAAACACAGAGAAAGTACTCTTGCCACAAAATTAAGAAGTTTGGAAAACAGCCTTTTCATGTGCTGAAGTTTGTCACTGTAAATGGCAAAGAGATGTTTCCAGTGCAGCACTTTTATACTTGTGATTTCAGGTAAATTTAGAAATACTACATCATCTTACTTGTGTCCTGCATTTTCAGGTTTGTTCCTTTTATCTTTGCTTCTTTGCCTACTTTCTGATTGCTGGAGCTTTTTATTGAGTTTATCCTCTAAAATTGTAGTTATTTTCTCTTTTTCTATTCCTTTAATGTTGATCTTTAAAATTTTATCATACATACTTAGTGTATAAAGTTTATCAATATTTATTCCATATTCTTAGCAAACACAAGGATCTTTGAGCACTGTCTCTTCCATTTTACTTCCATCTTATTTATGACTATTATTATATTATACACATATATTAGAAGAATTCAAATCTAACTGAAAGATATAGATTAACAATTAGCATTCCAGTTAAGTATGATGAGTTAATCACATAAATACCTGTGCTTCCTCCTGATATTCCACAAATAGTGAGATAGATAGATATAGATATATATAGATATAGATTGCTCAGACAAAGGTAATGTAGAGGAGAAAAAAGATATAAAATTTGCAAGCTGGAAAACAAATGAACAAGGGCTGTTTTGTCTGAAAACAGACTAAACAGAGCTGAGAATTTGGAAACTAAAATTAGGAGAGGGAAAAATAGAGAAGCATGGTGATTTATAGCACAGAATCCGCAGGAGCCTCAGGAAACAGCCACACCAGATAACTGGGAGTGTGAGTGAGAGTGGAGTGAAAATCCCACTAGTCAAATGCTTTAGAGCCGATACATTTTTCACCAAACCATCTATGTACTGATGTATCCAGCAGTCCTTGAATGAAATCAGACTAATTTTTAACCTTAATGTGTCAGGTTACCCTGCACAGCCCACTGAGGCCACTGAGACATACGAGGACATCCAGATGACAAGAAGCCTCAAATCTTTACAAGATATGTCCTCAAGGAAATTCATATCTTTTATTTCCCGATTTTTATTGCAATTTTTTCTCTAAATTAACACATCTCTATCTTTAACAACATCAGAAGTAAAAGGAGACATTTTAAGTTACAGTATAAAACTAATCCTCAATAAAATTGTTGAGTAGAAGTTGTTTTAATACTAGGAAAAATGGAAATATCAAGTGATTATTACAGTTTTCAGACATTCTAACATTTGACACATTTTTTTTTAACATCTTTATTGGAGTATAATTGCTTTACAATGGTGTGTTAGTTTCTGCTTTATAACAAAGAGAATCAGTTATACATATACATATGTTCCCATATCTCTTCCCTCTTGCATCTCCCTCCCTCCCACCCTCCCTATCCCACCCCTCTAGGTGATCACAAAACACTGAGCTGATCTCCCTGTGCTATGTGGCTGCTTCCCACTAGCTATCTATTTTACGTTTGGTAGCATATATATGTCCATGCCACTCTCTCACTTTGTCACAGCTTACCCTTCCGCCTCTCCATATCCTCAAGTCCATTCTCTAGTAGGTCTGTGTCTTTATTCCCGTCTTACCACTAGGTTCTTCATGACCTTTTTTTTTTTTTTTCCTTAGATTCCATAAATATGTGTTAGCATACTGTATTTATTTTTCTCTTTCTGATTTACTTCACTCTGTATGACAGTTGACACATTTTAAAGTCTTATTATAAGAAAGTAATTACTTTAAAAATGTTTGACTTACAGGTGCAGTATAGATAAATGGTGTAAAATATCAGTAATTTTCTGGAATGAAAATCCAGTTGTTTTGCTTAATAAAGACAACTTAGCTCTTTTATTTAGTAATATGAGTTCCAAATCATTTCTCCGAAATCAAAATAGAGTCAACACTCAAAATATGTGCCCTGGAAAAACTAAAACTTACCAAAGACGTCATATAGTGCCCCAAATTTGCACAACTATGAAGTAATGAATCCCCATTCAAGTCTTCTGAATTCAGATCCAATAGTTCTACCATGAAAGTTATTGTCCTTGATTAGATCCTTTTTCAGTAATATAAAGGCATTTCTGCTAACCCACCAGAACATCCACTGTCACTGGAATATAAAGAAAATAAGTTTAGTTTTTAAAAATGTGACTACAGAAAACAAACTGTATTGCATGTGCGTGTTCCTCAACTTTCCATCAATACACTCCAGCATGGTACCCCACTGCTCTTCTTTACTAATCCTGACTCTCTAGCTGCTGTCTCCATGCTGGGAATATCACTTTTTTGGTTTATAAACCTTCCTCCTTGGACTCTTATAATGAAAAATATATCATTTCTTCTTTTTTTCTCCACACTTTATTCCAAAATAATTAGAAGTGGCTTTTAAAAATGCTACATAGTACAAATAAGTGAGGAAACATGCCAAATATATGTGGTTTGTGCCTTGACTTATATTAATGATGAATTTTCATATCAGTAGAAGGTGCATGAAAGGCCAGTGGGCCTTCTTAGAGTTTCCTAAATGTGGCTGTTCTCAAAATAAATCCTCTAACCTGTCACACCTGCAGGAAAATGTCCATGTGCAAGAACCACTCCCATCATGGGCACCTTAAAGACTGCTCTGTGTGCGTGTGTGTTTGTGTGTGTGTATGTACCCATATGTGTACACATACGTGAGAGTGTATAAAATCATATTATCTGTACACTTTTATGTGCATAGCCTGACTTTAATCTTATTTTCTGGGTCCCACAATTTTGAGACACATGATTCTGTTTTTCCTTTGTACTCTTCCCTGTGGCCAGCTGCTGGTTAAAAGCAGAAATCTAACAATGTAGAAAGAGCAGATGAAGAGTTGAAAATGACATTTAATTAAAAACTGAATGCTAGGAATAAAGCGAGATATGGATAATCACTATTAACACCTCTATTTCTTCCTTGTCCATGAGTAACGTCTGAGCATTGAAAAGAATTAAAGCTGATAATTGCCAAGACAGCTTGAGAAGGATAATTAGACTGTAGGTATTATTGAAATAACATGATAGATAGTAAAATAAAGTACATGAAAAAAGAATATTAAGTGAGTAAATATAAAGTATTTATGATTCTATTTAATTACATATGAGTAAAGAATTAACATTCATTTTTTTCAGCACAGGGAAAATATTTTACTTTTCAAATGTTGCCCAGAATAAGCAACAACATATCTGGAAAATTAGAAAAGTGTATTTCAAGTTTTATTAATTATAACATAAGTTATTATAGGAGAGGAAAACCTTTCCCATCTTCCCTTCTCAGTGCTTTGGGTGGTCTAATAATTAAATTGACAGATTAACAGAAGAAAATCAAATTTGATTTTGTATATACAGAAGCTCATAAAAATATGAGACTAAAGAAGTGACCAAGGTAGGAAGATTTTGTAACTTTTAGACAAAGAAACAATAAATATAGGAAGATTTAAAATAAAAAAAAAAAAGAAGTTTAGGCTAGGGGTAGTAAATTAAAGAAGTAACAAAGTTTGTTTCTTCAACCTTCTCTACCCTGAATTCCTTGTCTCTGGTGATAAGCAGTCTCTTTACCTCCTGGTACAGGGACGACACCCTT
This sequence comes from Balaenoptera physalus, assembly GCF_965194825.1. Classification (NCBI taxonomy): domain Eukaryota; kingdom Metazoa; phylum Chordata; class Mammalia; order Artiodactyla; family Balaenopteridae; genus Balaenoptera; species Balaenoptera physalus. The sequence goes on from NC_138888.1 coordinate 106,720,102, forward strand.
CACATGGGAGATTATATTCTGCTTTCAGAGGACAAAGGAGTGTCAGAGTTTCCTTCACGCCCAGGTTTTTTCTTAGTACCTTTAATTCAAAATAATCAATATGGCAAAGTGGCATATTTGGGGGCAGCCTGCCCTCAACCCCATCATTATTGAGACAGAGTGTTTGGTTACATCACATAAGGGCTAGTACTGTAGGATCATTTGTATTTTTATTGTACTGGAAATTAACAAGCATTACACATTAGCAATCAGTTTTTAGCACTTGTTAAATTTCTACTTTATTCCCAACCATCATAGTCCAAATCTTATGGCTTCTGATGAATACACAATGTGACACACCTATGTAAGTTTATCCATGATTGGTCCCCTAGAATCTATTATCATGATACACATTGACAGATAAAATTACTCTTTCAACATATTTTTTCATTTTGTCATTATCAATCTTATAAATGGAAAGTTTAGGTTGTCAGAATCAAAAGAAAAAATAAATACAAAGACTTCTCAGCATGAAAAAATGAGTCCCTCCTAAATTTGCATGAGCATCTTTCCAGAGCTCTCAGAGCCCAGGAACAACAAAAGAGCCCTGAGTTACTCATTTTGTTTTCTCTGTAAACTCATTGGTCAAGGAGATGAAGAGTTAAAAAAAGTAACAAAAGTCTCCCCAGCGTGGCCACATACTCATTTCTCTATGGAAATGTATTTTTCTCATAAGCCTCATATGTTTTATGTGGTAAGTAATAACCAGCCCACCAGGAAGACTCTATATAGCCTATAATATTTCTTAAACAATACACAGTAGGAGGAGGAGAAGGAGGAGGAGATATTATACGAATCATCTCAAAGATTAACTATAGCTTAATTTCAGAGTACCTTTAGTAATCAAATAGTTATGTAAATTAGCTAAGAACTCAATGATTATTTATAATTTTTTAAAAAGCCATACTTGAAAACTAGATTATAGGCACTTTGGAGCCCACTGGAAAGCAGGGTACAGTTTGTACATTCAATGATACACATCATTACACGTTCTCGTACATTATAGAGAATGTAAGAATTCAATACGAGGATCCACACTGGACCTTTTTATAAATGAATACTGTATTTTGTTAAAAAATTCCAAAGACTGTATGTTTCCAATAATTGATCAGCAGCCTGTTCACACAAAATAAAACTGGTGTTAAAGAACATGAGCTTTGATAAAAGAAGCCCATTTCTAAGATCTATCACTTTGATCAAATTACCCTATCTAAGCTTCAGTTTCTCAGATAGAAACATAGGGTTCATAAGAACCTAGTCCTTACACACTTTCCAGACTGAAGTGAGACTCAAACTAGATGATGCATGTAAAGAGGAAAAGACAATGGGATATGAATTACCTTATTAACAAAATTTACAAAATAATTATCATTATTTAAAAAGTTAGCTTTATTCATATATTTTGTTCCTGTAAACAGGTAATAAAACACGTTAAAAAAAGTGAGCTGCTGGGGAACAGAGGGCACTTCTGGACCTCACGGCAGCCCCAACACACACCACCTTGAAATCCTTCGGGTTCTACCTAGATGTACTAAATGTGGCCATACCATGTGCTTCAGACCTTCCTAAATATCTGCCTCAGAAAAATGTAGAGCATATTCTTATAATAACTATTTTAAAAATAAATTTTGCAAGATCTTTGTTTCATTTTAGGAAGTTTCTTTCCCAAATACAGACTGGAGCAAATTCTTTGTCTAGCACTTCCACACATTTTATAACAGAACAACCTTCTTATTGCCGTTGTATTGATGAAGAAACTGAGAGGATCAAGTAGGTTAAAATATTTATCCAAGATCTCACAATTTTAAATGATAAAGTATATAATTAAACCCAGGGTTCCTAACTAAAATTATATTTGTTGTAATTACAAGATCATAATAGGGGCCACCCTAATTTTATGGGTAATCATTACATTAAATGAAATCTTTTGTAGTTATTTTAGGATGTTGTACAATTCACAATTTTATAGGTTGATACAGAATTTGGGTGGCAAATAAAAAAAAAACCTCCAGAAATTAGAAATGGAAATTCACATTGCCCAATTTATTTAATAAAGCTAAATAAAACTTTAGTATGCAAGTTAGAAAGGGAGCCAGGAAAAATGAAAATTAAAAGGCAGTCTCAATCATCAGAATAGATGCAAGTATCCTAAGCATGGATTCTTGTAATGAAATCCATATATGTACATACATTGTAAGCAAGTGGGATTTATTTATGGGATAAAATAAAGGTTTAATATTAGAATATCAAAGTTATTTACAGTATAATCATATCAGTAAGTGAAAAACTGATAAAATTTAATATTAAGGTCTGCTAAAAATGTCAGTGAACTACAGAGTAGAAGGGAAATTCCTTTTACAACACTTGGTATCTTTTTTCTGTGTCCCTCACAGCTTCCATCCGGCATTCTTTGTTGCTGTTGTTGTTATAACTCTACTGAGGTATGACCTGTATCGAGGTATAATTGACATATAACATTATATTGGTTTTTGGTGTAAAACATAACAATTCAATATTTGTATACATTGTGGGATGATCACAACAATAAATATGTTACTGAGTCCAAACTCATTATGCTCACCACATAACGGGCCAATTAAGCCAGAGACAAGGTGTTGGGGCAGGGAATAGTGACTTTATTCAGAAAGCCATCAGACCAAGAGGATTGTGGGTTAGTGTCCCAAAGAGCAATCTTACCTGAGTTAGAATTCAGGCTTCTTTTATACTAGAACAGGAGAGGATGTGGCTGGTTGTTGCAGACTTCTTGGTGCCGGCCAGACTCCAGAGAGGATGTGAATCCTTTGTTCTTGCAGCTGTCCATGTAGCTGTGGTCACCATGTTACTGTAAGCGTCCAACAAGACAATTGTTATTTTTTTCTGTAATTTTTATCTCTGTATGAATGGAAAAGTGTTATATTTTTAAAGGTCAGAGCCTTGAGAATGGGCTATCCTGTATATTTCATGCTATAGGCAACATTCCTTTGCAAAGGTGCAGAGCCAGCATGACTAAGCACAGGCAACAGAGCACAAAGGTTAGAGCTAAAGGAATAGATCCAACATGGAGTCAGGTTTGTTCTTCTCCTTCAAATCTAGTTACCATCCTCCACCATACATAGTGTCAACAACAAAAAAATTAATCAGTAGTCAATGTAAGAAGAAATGGAAAATTTTATTTGAGCCAATCTGAAGATTATAACCTGGGTGACAGCTTCTCAGAGAGCTCTAAGAACTGTTCTGAAAAAGTAACGGGGGGGAAGCTAGTATATATGTGACTTTGGTAAAGGGGTATATATGTGCAATCAAGCACTCATCTTGGTAGAAGGCTACTGCTACTTCTGAGGAAGAGAGATCTTAGTTAATGGTTTTAGCACTTTTCTAAGTATGGGAAGAGGCAAGAAACTGAGTTCATAAAATTTTCTCGTGAAAATATTTAACTATCTTAGCGTCAGTTCTGCCAGGTTTCCCACAGCACAAAGTGCCTCATCTTGATCTTCACTCAGAATTCCTTTCAGGATGTACTGTAGGTCAGTGACTACAATGGCTAATGACTTGATTCTTGTAGAACTGGATGGTGGGCAACATTCTTTATCTTACAATCCCTTCCCTTTTGGTCTTAATTTCAACCAAGGTTTAGGAGGCATTTCATGACTAATTTGCTCCATAGTTCAGGAATGCTCAATCCTAGGTCTGTGATGATTTCTTGATAGGTCACTCAACGTGCTATTACTGGTCTAGGCCTTGTTAACAGTAACTGAAGAGGAGTCTCTCGACCTCCTGTCTTACTGGTCTGTTACAATCCAGGAAATTGTTCCCTCTTGGTGCTTCTTCCCATATCTAGATTTAAACTACTACAATCATTGCTCTTATGGGACTATATATTTGATCAATTGTTTCAAGTCACCTAATCATCATTAATTTTATCAGAGGCTCAGTCACACATTTGTTAATGCAAGAAACAATAACCTTGTAAAAGAGGCAGAATACAAGTAATAAAGCCAGTAATGTTAAAAGGTCATAAGTATTTAAGTTAAGAACTTCCCTTAGGTGTGGCCCAGTGTCTCCGCAGGTTGTCTGACCAGTCTGTTCTGCACCAATCACTATCTTTAAAGGAAATGATATATTGGCATCATACCTAAAGTTCACCTAAGGTGTCTGCATGTACAAGGCAAGTGGTGGGTCATCATGACCCCTTACAGGACTGAGAAAGAAACGTTACCTTCTAAGGAGTTACCTGGCTGGTACCAGAAGAAGGAAAATTGATCTTTATGGTTGAGCAGGTATTTCTGCCCTTGGGGAGGTCTGATTAACACAAAATGAAGATGCACAGTGCACACTGGAAGGGAGGAAGGAGACCCAAATGGGCAGAGAAAGAATTTTATGTTTAAATTTTTCTTGTCTTTCCTTAAAATTTGAATTTTATTTCGTAAATAGCTAATTTATTCATTTTTGTGATGAGGACATTTAAGATTTACTCTCTGACCCCCTCACCCATTTTTGCCCACCCTCACCCCCATCCCCTCTGGCAACTAGCAATCTGTTCTCTGTATCTCTGAGCTTCCTTAATGAGTTAGAAGGTATCACTTATAAAAGAAGAGCAAAACACTACACTCAAAAGTGAAAGCTTAAAAGCCTTCCTTCAAAACAAACAAACAAAAAAACCAAATCTCATTTTAATTATTTCAGTTCATTGTTTCTTCTGATGGTCCTAAGCAATGTAATAAGCTAATAAGACAGTTTAAGAATTAGAAACAAAAGAAAGATCTCATTACTCACAGATGATACAGTATTGTTAAAAATAGGAGAGTTTAACCAGGTTGCTCCATATACAACAGTCGATTGCTTTTCAATATGCCAACATGAGTGAAATATGTAATATTACAAAGGACTATTTAAAATAGCAACAAATTCAGAAGGTTTCTAGAAGTTAACCTAAGAAAATATGCACATGACCTTTATAGAGAAAAGTTATAAAACTGTGTTAAAAATGTTTTAGAAGCTCTAGTAAAATGGAGATATATATATGTCCATGTGTAGGAGGATAAAATGTCACGAAGATATCAATTACTTACAATTTTTTCCATAAAATCAATGGGATTCAAATTAGTTTCTATTCAGATTGTTTATGTAATTTAAAAGGATGCTTGCACATGTTACTGATTCCAATATTTGTATCAAAAGGCACAGGACAAACAGTCAGTAACACAATCTCAAGGAAGGAGAATATGCAGCATTGCATTACTCGATATCAAGACGCATCCCAAAGCTATACTAATTAAGTCAGTGTTTGATTGGGCTTGGGGTTTACAGTCTGTCCAATGGAATAGGATAATGATCCCGTAAATAGACCTACATACAGGAAGGGGATGCATGACAGAACTGGGAATGCAGATGAGTATGGGAAGGGTGCCTGCTCTGTAAGTTATCCTAGGATAATTGGCACTCCACATTAAAAGACAAAGGAGAAAGAAAGGTCTGGAAAGAGTCTATACAGAGTCAATACTAGACAATCCTGCCATAGACAACTGGCTTAAATGTTTTTAAACAGGAAAGTGGCATGATTTGATTTGTGTTTTACTTCCTATCCTGTGGGTGACTATTAAAGGAATTTTCTCTGATAATCTATTTCCATTTGCCAGTGAAAGGAAAATATTGTGATCATAGGTGTTGTGCTTCCTTTCACAAGGACTGCTCATTGCTTTCAGAGAAAAATGTATTCAACTGTTTGACTAGTTGTCTCTCAGCTTGTCTTGCAATCATGTAATTTCTTAAATCTGCCTCTGTAACTCCTATTTATTACATATTTCCTTTGGCTACACGGAGGAGTCTCTGCCAATCTTAAACTGCACTTTCTGGCTTTACATTTCAGTAGTGTTTGTTTTGATAATTTTTTTTTGTTTGTTTGCATTATACGATTATACTTGTTCTATAAATTATGTCATTGACTCACAGTCAACAGACCAATCAATCTGTGAAAATCTATGACAAGAACAAATATTTCATAATTTATTTTAAAATATGCTTACTTCCCACAAAAGCATTTTCAAATGGCATAAATCTTTAAATTGACAGGAAAAAACTCAGCCTTTTTGAAAGCATGAGTAGAGTGTTTAACAAACTTGCTACATTAGTAAACAGTGGGTGAAGGTTAATTTGCTTACTTTCTCCTGCTTTATTTGTAGATATTAAGCTAATTGAGATGAATTTAAATGGACTACATAAATTTGAATTTTAAGGTGAATTAAACACAATTTAGAGAATGTGGAACTATATAGTATTAAACATGGAGAGTATTCTGTAATGGTAAAATCCAAGCTCCTCTTTCTAGAAAAAATGGAAATTAAGAAAACCAAGTCACACGGTATTTCTGCAGCTGATATGTGGTTGTGATCTGCTCACTGGTAGAATCAAGACTGAACACAGGCTTCTTAATAAACTAAGTGCACCTTCCTATATGAATTATATTTATGTGATACATATAATCTTTTCTCAAACTGAAACTTCATTTAACAGAAAAATTTGCACACACACACCCACATATCACAAATGCCCACTATTTTTTCCTAGATATTACCTCCAAAACACATGAAATAATAAAGGATCATTTTGCATTTTCAATTGTGAATTATTTCTTAACATTTAGTTACTGATACATACTCCCTAGAGAAATACGTAGTTTGCTATGAATGTTTCTTTGAGTTTCTTTGCGTTTCTTTGAGTGATTATTCATGGATTACACTGATGTTGACAATAATCTACTAGAAATAGGGTTAAATAATATATGTCCTTTTTAAAGTGTCCAGTCTTTATAGAGTCATTATCAAACTATTAATATTGTAGGAGAGCTTGGTATTCAGTTATTCTCTCATAAATTTCCAACTTACATGTTTAATCTTACATATAGTACACTAACCACAAAAAAGACTCCATTCTTTGAAATGTGTTCAGTATTTTGTGATATGCTAAACCATAAAACCAAAAGAAAAAGACTCAGCTAAGAATTACTTACTTTTTCTATATATTTACTTTATTAAAGGAAAATGTGTTGTTGGAGTAATTGTTCATAATTTATCGAAGAAGAATATTAACACATTAGTTTTATTTTGTTTGTTCTAATTTAAATATGTATTTATGCCTCAGAAGCTATATTTGCCATTTCTTCTAAAATATATTTATTCTATTATTCTTCTAATCTATTTAAAACCCTTCTTTGTGCTATGGGGGAAGGCAGGGTTACTGACTTCTGATTTTTCACTGAAACAGCTTTGAAGTTGTCTTTATCCTCATGCATTGGAGCTGGCTATGGGTTACTATGCACTGGAAATTCAAATAGTTGTGTGTCAAAAATTTCAACTGCCCACCCAGCAACAACCAAATTTCACATAAATTTTTTAGTGACTAGACTCATTTGTATACTCAATATGCACAGTTAGAAATGAAGATAAGAACTATGTCTCAGAAGGAGAAGCAGAGGCAGGAAGTTGGAGATGAAAGTTAAGGTCTCTGGCTTGGACGTGTGATTTGCACTTCAAGTCTTTGATCTGCTAATAACCAGGAAACAAAGTATGAATCTGAGAAGTACTGGGATACCAACTTCATCTGCGGTGAACACTACCCCAGTGTCTCAGTGGGAACTGGCCCCATCTTCGTCGCCAGTGGAGGGCTTCATGTGTGACCCAGTTCTAGCCAGTCAACTGCTAGGAGAGGTTCATTCTACACTTGGGAAAGTTCTTCCTTCCTCTTTTGAACTGAGTGACTGGGTGCACAAATAAGGAGGTATGTCACTTAAGCTACCACTGGCCACCATATTAGAATCAGGAGAAAAGCAAGCCTTAGATTAAAGCTTGCCATATGAGTAGAAGAACAGAGACAGGAGAAATCCAGCTCTTTTATGAGGACCCAGCTGAGCCTCTACATACACAAGCATCCATCTGGAAGCCTGTCTTATCCTTGAACTTCCTTTTATGTAAGCCATTAAATTTCTTTGTTGCTGAAGCTACATTGAACTGGACTTTCTAGTTAGTTACACCAAAAGCATATAACCTTATTCAGAGGTATAATTATAAAATGAGGGCATACAATTCAGATAACGATTCTTCTATTTGAAAAAATGAAAACCAAAATTCAGGAACTTGTAATTTAGTTATAGATAATGAAAAATATATGGAATTATAGCCCATCATTACTGAATATAGTCTCTATACATATCTTTTCTTCACAAAACCATTCTGTAATTCCCACCACCATTCTTTTTAATAGATTAAGATTTTCACTAAGGGAGATGTGAAATAAAATCTGTATTCATGCATTTAAATAAGAAACACTACAAATATGGTTGAATACTCTATGCAAAATATTTCCTGATTTTTTTTTAATTCAAACATAAGAAAATATAATTTTCCAACCACATTTAAAAACAAAATTAATTATATTTTCCATAAGAGATAGTAAGTGTTTTTACATGTTTAAGAAAACCAAACACTTGGGGTAGAATGCTGAACCAAACATATATGGCTCTTGACCTCATGTAGCTTACAACTGAGTGCATGTGTGGGCTTTTATTATAGAGCACTAATCACATGATGGCAAAGCCACTTAATTTTTAAAAAGTTAGTCCAAAAAAATATGTATCTTAAAATAATGAAATTAAAATAAGTTTTGAGTTAGCTATTGTTGGAAAATATATTTCTTTCTGAACCATTTTAAAGATATATAGTGTTTTCTTTATTTCACGAATGTTGAGTACATTCATGTTGTAATGTTAGTCTTTTTCTGAAAATGTGTTATGCTTTTTTACATTTTGAACTTTAAATAAAACAGATATTTGTCTCCATTCACAATTCATTCAAATAAATGGATGAAACTTTTCAAATTATTTAATGTTGTGCCTTCAACATCATCATTAAAATTCTACAAGGAAAAAATATTTGTCTATATAACATAACAACTAAAACAATTCGAAAGCCAAAATTGAAAGCATTGTTAATATTTTCAATCTTTAAGCAACTTTCTAATGAATTCCCTGATATTAAAAAATATGTATATGTTTTTATGTCTACAAAGCACAAATGTTTTCTGTCAGTATTTTGAACCGTCTTATTTCTACTTAAAAGGAAATATTTTCTTTGAGGTTTAGCTGATTATTTCCTTAGAGCTTTTTACAAGTTTGAAAATGTACACAATGAGTATTTCTAAAACTTTATTGAAATCTTAAAATAAGAAAAATAATCTGCATAGAATGTAAACTGTGTTTAAGTTTTAAAATACAGATTTTATGAAGAGTGTTATCCTATGATGGGCAGTAAACTAAATCTCACATTGTTTCATGAATAGTCTCTTCTATCAATATTAATTGTGAAAGAATAAACAACTTGGAAGTTTTAAATGAGAGTTTGTGTATGTGTATGTGTGTCACAGAAGGAGGACAGAAAGGAGAGAGATTCAAATTCATGGTTACAGGAATATCATCAATCAGCAAGGATCAATCAAGTATTTATCAAAGAAAAGTAACTTTTAATAATGATATAACATAATTAACTTAGAGAAATCAGCTAACTAGGTTTCACTAATCATATATTTATAAATTTAAGAAATTAAATTGTCAAAGTATTTTGCTCAACATGTCTCCGTATTTTACTTGAAAGACTAAGGTTAATTAAAACATAATCATTCAGAAAGCAAAAGAAAAACAAAGAGAAAGAGATGTTTTTTAAGACGCTGAGATAATATAGCATTGCTACAAAAAGGTGGCAATTCCTTTATTTCCCAATATTCTTTGTCAGCCCTCAAACGCCACCAATCAAATTAACAATGACACGAATCAAAATTTTGTACCAACATCTTATATATACAGTGAATAAGGATGTCTTTAGAAAATGTTCCTATTTCTGGTGACCTGTAACATAAAATCTAGGTAAGAGTACTTGAAGATCTAGACATCCCTACCTTCCAATGAAATTTGATCATGATGCCCCCAGTACATATAAATTATGTCAAACCACTGTGACAATGGCAAAGAAAATAGGTGCCCAAGCTCGTCATAGGCAGAAAAGAGTCAGGTCAGAGCCATTTCAGAAAACATTATGCTAACATTATAATGTGATATCCGACTATTGAACATTTACTTCCAACATAAATTGTATTTTCTTTCTGACTCCACAGATATCAGTTGTGTTTGTTATTACGGAGATTCCTATCTAGAATTTCGGAATGTGTTTTTAAATCCACAAAATAACATCTCCCTAGAATTTCAGACCTCCAACGCCTATGGACTCCTGCTCTACATCAAACAAGACTTAGATTCAGTAGATGGACTTTTTATTCAATTATTTATTGAAAATGGTACTTTAAAGGTAAGCCAAATTTATTTAACGTAAATTTTAGGAAGTTGTTATGATTCACCACTTTAATGGTTATTATCAATGCAAAATTTAACCTTAAATATGTCTTTTATACTCACCACCAGGCTGTGTGTCCTTTTTTTTTGTAATTTCTTCCTGTTTGGTGTACAATATTTATATATCAAAATAGTATATGCTTTGAATAGCTTTCATTTTCTTCTTTTCTCTATATTTTCAACTTTTCTTCCACAATTATATTTCCCAATTTCTCAACGATAATAATTGCTTCAATTTCTTATAACTTTAATGGCAGACGTGATCTGGAAACCCCTGGGAAACCCCAGGTTTCTTTCAAAGGATCTTTAAGGGGAACACTCTCTTTATAATAACATTAAGATGTTATTTGCCTTTTCCGTACTCATTTTCATAAGTGTATATAGAGTTTTCCAGAAGCTTCATGATGCGATGTCATCCCTCTGATCACTAGTGTAATGTGTACTTACATGTTTTTGTGTTTTAAAAGTCTGTTTTAATTTTAGTATTATACATATTGATAGACATAACCCAATAAACAAAACTCTTTGGGGCCCTCAATAATTCTTCAGAGTCCAAAGAGATTCCGATATCAAAAATTTGAGACTGCTCACTTAAAACTTGCCAGTCTTTATAATAATCTTCCTTTAAAAGCCCAAAATTACACAGCTAAATTTTGAAGCCAATTTTGAATTGAAAATGCGTGCTCTTTTCCCAAGACCATTCTACCTTAACAAATCACCTCATATTCCTGTTCTAAATACTCAGATTATGGAAGTCATCAAATCATTAATGCAATAAGGTAATTAACTCAACACAGTCTAGTATATGAAACATGACAACAGTATTTTTGCCTATCATTTCTTTTATGATGTTATTTAAATATGATATGAATTTCGATAATAGTGTGAGGTACACCTTCTAATTTAAATAAGCCAAGTTGTACAAGTTTGATTTTCTTTAAATACTCATCTTTCTTAAATAATATAACACATATACATAATTTAGTAAAATGTCTGACATAAACAAATGTCAACCAGATGTAGGAGATTAGTAGTGGTAGCATTATCTTTATTCATTCATCCATTTTTTCACTCATTCATTGAACATTTATCCATCCCTGGTGACAGTGCAAGTTTGTGAGGATTCAATGGTAAATAAAACACACTTTGTTCTCATATTGCTTCAAATTGATTACAGATAATAATAACAGGTGAAAATGGAACAAGAAAATAGAATTATGTAATGAATAGAAAACTATAATGAGCCATCAAACGTCAGTCTGACCCTTTAAGATAAGGTTTGCTGATCCCTGCTCTACAGCATTTTCCTAGACTAAGACCAGAAATTTCCGTTAGTCTTATAATAAGCAGAAAATATGAAGAGACCAAATGTAAGGAATTATAAAGCACACATAATATTGAGCCCTGGTCATGTTCAGCACATTTTTCTACTCCTAACTCAGCTCACAACTCAGCCAGCCCCTCTCACCACAGTGGATGTCTCCAGAGACATGGTGAACCACACCAGAGACTTGTAGAATTATCGGTGAAAATATGTATGAAATAATGGAGAACGGAGAATTCTTTCACTTTCAAATGGATAAAAATAAATTCAAATTAGTTGAACCAAGACATTTAGGAATTATAAAACTGTAATGGGTGAAAAGAGGTGTAGAATTTCTTTCTTTTAGGTTTTATGACAAAGAAAATATATATATTGATTCTCTGTAATAATTACTATAATTTATTGGATTGCAATTATGTGTTGGGCTCCAATTTAAGAAAATATATTAAGATCATGGACTCTAGAGCAAGAATGTTAGAGTTGGAACACCAGCTCGGCCATTTAGGGGTTTTGAGGTCTTGCAAAGTTTAAGCTGTCTGGGCTGGAGTTTACTCACTCATGAAGGAGGGTAGTAAATGTAGGTGTGAGGTTTAAATTAGTAAGTGGATAAATATTGTGAAGTTAGTGTAATACAATGGGTGAATAAGTAAAGGCATATAAACTCATAGAAGAAAGCCTGGGACATATTAATCCAATATGAGGAGTAGGTATTTCTCTCTGTATCTCACAAAGACCTCACGGGCAAGTGGAGGTTCTCAGAGTGTTCGGTATTACACATGCTCTTTGAACTCTTTCAAAGATGGTAGATCAGGAATTGTTACTCCGTTGTGTCAGTCCAAAATCCATGTTCTTTCCACACCCATCACTGTAATGATTTAAAGGAAATTTCAGTGCTATCCTATCTTTACGATTTTAAGATTTTCCTTATTCCGCTATGATTTTTCAAGACTATGCTCCAATTTCCTCAATCATTTTAAAAGTATAAGCATATGGGGAATGTATTTACAATACAATTTTCACGGAAGACATATTATGGTTGAACTCTTCCAGTGATCATAATTTAAGACCTATTCAAATTCTAGAAATGCAGAATTATTAGTCAAATGTTTTTTAGGAAATTTAAGTTTCAAAGATAAATGTATCAAAATTAATTTTTAAAACTATTTCATTGGCTCTTTCTAATAACAAGGAGGTAAGCAGATACATCCATGACTCAAATGTCAGTCCCTCCACTTATTAGCTGTTTCATGAATCACTCTGCCTCCCTGACTGGAGCAGATCACTCCCCCTCAGTTTCCACCTCTGAATAAGGAAGGTAATAAAAGGGTAGTACCTACTTCACAGATTTTTGGGGTTTTTTTTGTTTTTCTTGTTTTTTTGTTTTGTAAGGAAGCAATCAGCTGAAACCTATAAATTACTTTAAAAATCCCTGGTACAGAGTAACAATCACAGTAGCTATTGTTTTATATATATCATAAAGGAGCTATTTATAATAAAAGAAAAAAATCAAATACAATTAATAAAGTCATCCATTAAATATTTTTAAATGTTTAACTTTTACATCCCTGAAGATAGGAATTAATAAGACTTAGCTGTACCTGAAAAATAATTTTCTGATATATTTGAACAAAACAAGGAGATTACCACCCCACCCTTACACACACATTGTTGGCCAGTAAATTATCATTTAAACTTAAATAACTATTTTAACTAACAACATAGATCTCCTAGTGATGTACATAAGAAATAGCTAAATTATTATCCATGCTGCCAAAAATATTAAACATTAAATCTGGTCACCTTGATTGCATACTAGACACAGCATAAAAATGCAATAGACAAATGTGGCCTTTTACTTAGTTACACATGACTTGAGAAGAATGTACAGCCAAAGGTCACGCAACGGATTTTCTGGCAAAGTACATGTAGATATATTTGTTTTTGAAAATCTCAGTGTTGTTTAACATAGTTCTTAAGGTGAACCCTCAGTAGATAATTTTATAAAGGAAAGGAACCTTTCTGAGATGACCAAATATCATAAAAAGTTAAGATATATAGCATTATGTTTACCTTTGGATTACATGTGGGAAGATATAGACATATCAATTTAATGTAGTTGGATGCATAGGAGTTATGAAACACTATGCAACTGTGTTTCTTTAACTTATATGTGGCTTACAGATTTCTAGTAGATATGCTAAAGACTATAAAGGCCCTTCCTGGGAAAGAATGGCCACAATATAACTGATATACATTCAGGAACACGCTGTTGAGAAGATGAATAGGCCACTGCAGCCAATTCATGAAATTCCCAGGGGTGTCTGGCCAAGCATATCTACTATAGACATGATTTGCTCCTTTTAAAACCGTAACTCAGTTGGTCCAATTAGCAATAATCCCACAAATGGCCATAACCCCCTTCAATCCTCTGGAAGTTTAGGATGAATGATTAACTTTCGTAATCTTTAAGTTTCCCTTGTGTGATGTTAACATCATTGTCTAGATGGTATACACTAGTGTTTGCATTGCTCAGTTGCTAGTATCTAAGGAAAATTGCCTATTAACACTCACTCCCAGCTAGCAGAAGAAGCTGCCTTTCTCAACCAGGCTCCCCAGAATACAAGAAGAGAAACCAGAAGTCTGTGTGTGTGTGTGTGTGTGTGTGTATGTATGTGTACATGTGTATGGTTTATGTGTATGTATATAATATGTATGCAGTTATGTGTTTTAATTCTAACACTTATTAGTTGCACACCTTGAGCTGTCACTTTAATTTTCAGACTTCTTATCTCTCCAACACAATAAAAATATTACTGGTAAGTTGTAATGTTCAATACAAAAATAAGATGTTAATTTCACACTGAAAAACTGAGGAAAAATTTTTTTTCCCCGTAGTACCACTTTTTCTGTGCTGGTGAAGCAAAATTGAAAAGCATTAACACTACCATTAAAGTGGATGATGGACAAAAGTATACACTGCTTATCAGGTAAGATATACTTTTTATTTCCATTTCATCTCATATGCAGCAAAGACTATTTCTCTGGATATTGTTCTTGCACTTTAAAGTGGAGGCTCTCCTGATTAATAGTCACATATTCTTGTATGTAAATTAATGTTCATCAAACCATTCTGTCTTTTCTATATGTCCTAAAATAGTACTGGGGAAAGAATGTTATAGGAATTATATTATCAAGGAATTTACATAAACAGATTTACAAAAAGAAGCCTTGAAAGCCTCACAATGTTTTCCACTTAGAGGAGTTGTAAAAACAAACTGGTATTTCTTTTGATAAACAAAGTCAAATATATTCACTGTAGAAAATGTGGAACATTCAAAAAAACATAAAGAAGAAAAGTAAAATGATCCATTATACCACAATAGATATAGAGTAATGAATATATATTATTATATTCCTAGAAGCTGCGTTTGAAGTTGACTTTACCCCCCAAATCCTCACCAACATCAGATATAAGTTTGCCAATCTGTTAAGTGAAATTGACATTTTCCCCTAATTTGCATTTTTTTGATTTTTAGTAAGGTCTAATTTTTAATACATAGTATATATTATGTGTTTTGCCTCCCTACACCTTTTTTTCTAATTAAGTGATATTTTGAAACACACACCATCATCCTTATCCAGTACGTAGACTAAAGTAAATTATTTGGTTATGGCAATAGGTTATTATTTGGTAAAAATAATCAACTGTTTAAAGCCAAAAAAAGAAGAAAGCAAAGAGGCAAAAAACAGAGACTGGGAAAGAAGTAAAAGGAGAAGTTTTAAGGAAGTCTACCCTCTTTAAGCCAGAACTACCCAAATCCTATTGTCTAGAATCCAGACTTTTAGGGAAAATTAACGAAAAAGAAATTTATTATCAACTAAATTGTGGAAAGGCTACATCACATATACCTTCCCTGACACTCAAAATGCACAAGTGCATTTTAAGACTCCTGACATCTTAATTTAATAAAGTGTCGCTTTCTTTGCTTAACT
The DNA here is from genome assembly GCF_965194825.1 of Balaenoptera physalus. NCBI lineage: Eukaryota > Metazoa > Chordata > Mammalia > Artiodactyla > Balaenopteridae > Balaenoptera > Balaenoptera physalus. The sequence goes on from NC_138888.1 coordinate 106,735,851, forward strand.
CAAGACATGGGCACAGGAACCTTTAATGTTTTTCTTCAGCATTTTAACCTCTTGAATAACCAATGCTGAGGGCAATGCACTTTGGAAAATGCCATCCTAGCCAAGGTGATAGTTTCCCAAGGCAGAGTGTACCATCATCTGGATGGAAAGCAGGTCTATGAACATTGGGGTAGCAGTGAGAATTGTATCACAAAAGACATATTTGGACCCTTTAAAGGAAACAAAGACAGGTGAGAAATGGTGGGAGAGACAGAGGGTGCACCAGAAGATGCTGTTCTAACTTGGGGCGTGTTGAAAAACAGTTAAAAAATAAATTGAGAACACGGTAATCATAGTTACAGTTTATTAAACACCAATTATGTGTCAAGTCGTAATTCTATCACATATACACATTTATTCATCTCTAAGAACAATTTAATTATTAACTTTTATTATAGTTTCTTTCAGTTTTTATTGAAGTATAGTTGATTTACAATGTTTCAGGTATACAGCACAGTGATTCTTTTATACATATATATATATATATTCTTTTTCATATTCTTTTCCATTATGTAGTTTATTATTAGATATTGAATATAGTTCCCTGTGCTATACAGTAGGACCTTGTTGTTTATGAATTAACATTTTATTATAGTTTTACTATCATTTCCCAGATGTAGAACTAGGAGATATAGAGGTTAAATACAGAAAAAAAACAGAGTTTGAAAAGGGCACAATTCCAAGGCTACTCCAAAACGTCTGAATATGTTTTAAGTCATGGGTACAATGACCCACGTTGTAGAAACATAGTATAATTTGATCTCTTATCTTCTTCTACCCTGAAAGAACTGCTGCATGTTCAAGATAAGATAAAGATAAGAATTATAAATGATGTGCCCTGCACAAAAGCCTTCAAGCAGCAAGAACAATATTAATTAGCAAGCATTAAACAACCACCATATGCCAGATGCTTTAAAGACACACAATTAACTAAGCATCGTTGGACTGCCATAATAAAGCATCCCAGACTGGGGGACTTAAATAACATAAATTTACTTTCTCACAGCTCTGGAGGCTGGAATTCTGAGATCAAGATATCGGCAGGACTTGCAGCAACATGGCTGCAACTAGAGATTATCATACTAAGTGAAGTAAATCAGAAAGAGAAAGACAAATACTATATGATATCACTTATATGTGGAATCTAAAATATGACACAAATGAACCTATCTGCAAAACAGAAACAGACTCACAGACATAGAGAACAGACTTGTGGTCGCCAAGGAGGAAGGGTTTGGGGGAGGGATGGATTGGGCGTTTGGGATTAGCAGATGCAAACTATTATATATAGGATGGATAAACAACAAGGTCCTACTGTATAGCACAGGGAACCATATTCAGTATCCTGTGATAAACCATAATGAAAAAGAATATTTTAAAAAAGAATATATATATATGTATACATATATGTGTGTTTGTGTATAACTTCGCTGTAGAGCAGAAATTAACACAACGTTGTGAATCAACTATACGTCAGTAAAATTTTTTTTAAGAAGATATTGGCAGAGTTGGTTTCTTCTGACGCCTCTCACTTGGCTTGTATATGACTGTCATCTCCCTGTATCTTTGCACCATATCCTCTAGGTGTCTGTGTTCTAATTTCCTCCTCTTATAAAGACATTAGTCATGAGGGATTAGAGCCCACCTAATTGTTTCATTTTAACTTCTTATCTCTTTAAAAACCCTACCTTCAAACAGTCACATTCTGAAGTACTGAGGGTTAGGACTTCAACATATGAATGTGTTATGAGTCCATAACACTCATTTTGCACATTTCAAAGCTGAGGATCATAGAAAGTAAGCAACTTTCTCAAGATCATATGGTGCTAGTCAGTGGGAGGGCAAGATGAGAACCCAGATCCCTTAAATTTTTCTACTATAGCACGTCCAGTCTGTGTTTTAAAAGTGACGATATACTCTTTAAAGTGTTTTTTAAAAGAAAAACATTACAACATCTCAGGGGTACCTATTTTTTCTCTATCCTCAGCACATGTCACTTTTAAGGATATTTAACAGCAAAAAAAATCACTTTCCTTAAAGTTATATAACTACAATTTGTTTTTCGCTTTTTGCAATTTACACACACTATTGCTTTTTATTTTTATGAAAAAGTAGCTGACAACCTGTCTATATCTGGTCTAAGTTACCTAAATTCAGAAATATTTCTTCACAGGTTCTGGGTTTTTTGAAGTAATGGAAAATTTATAGAAATATGCATTTTTCTTATTTTTATCATCTATAAAGAACAAAAGTGGAGCTCCATTAATTTTAGTTTTCTACACCTTTAAAACATACTTAGAAGTAAAAGGGAAAAAGAAAATTTCAATTTTAAGTTTAAATCAATTCAGGAATGCTGTGGCCATAATTTAAATTTTTTTTTTTTTTTTAATATTCTGTGTGTACGTTATTCTTTATGTTTTTCCTGGACGTGCCACGCAGCATGTGGGATCTTAGTTCCCTGACCAGGGATCAAACCTTTGCCCCCTGCATTGGAAGTGTGGAGTCTTAACCACTGGACCACTAGGGAAGTCCCTGTGCCCATAATTTTTTGACCATTAACATACTTTTTAAAGTAAAGCTAATGATATGCATACATTTCACTCCAAACTCTACACTCTCATCTTGTTTCTGTTGGATGATGACGTTCCATTGCATATGAATATAGGAGAAGCATCCTTCCTCCCATGCTCTAGTGGAATTGTGGGGGGGAAAACAGCAAGGCTGTGCACAGCCTATGAAAAAGGGCTCTCTCAGAAAGACTGAAACAAATACTCTCCGTGAAAAAGTAACTTGAAAAGCTCATTATTTTTGGAACAAGGAAAGACAGGACTTCTGCACAGGAGCACGATACTTTTAAAAAAGAAACGTGTGATTGTCTAACCTAACAAAAGCAGGAAGGAAAATATGGAGTGCTTAAGTCAGGTGAAATGCACACTGGTATAGGAAAGGTACTAAAAGCACATGTACTAAAACTATTTTACTGAGATATTAGCTAGAGCTGTTGCTCATCTTTTAACGAAAGGGAAAGTACAAATGAAACCAAGCAGTGATGTTAGGCTGCAAAACCACAGAATATAGTACATGAAGAGGAAAAACAAACACAAATAGGTAAGCATTTGTCACCCCACTCTTGAACACCTTGGTATGCTTAAGGATGAGGTGCTCTGTAGATTATATCAATGGGCTCAGTTATGGGTTCAATTGTGTCTCCAAAAGTTTACATTGAAGTGTTAATCTCCAGTATCTCAGAATGTGACCTTATTTGAAGATAGTGTCTTTAAAGAGGTAATCAAGTTAATCTGAGTTCATTAGGATGAGCCTTAATCCCATATGACCAGTGTCTTTATAAAAGAGGGAAATTAGGACACAGAGAGAGACATGCACAGAGGGAAGACAGTGTAAAGACAGAAGGAGAAAGCGGTCATCTACAAGCCAAGGAGAAAGACTTGGAACACATCTTTCTCTCATAGCCCTCAGAAGGAACCAACACTGCTGACACCTTGATCTTGAACTTCTAGCCTGAACAAATGTGAGACAATAAATTTCATTTGTTTAAGCCATCCAGTCTGTGAGATTTTGATGAGGCAGCCCTAGCAAAAAAATACAAGCTTTCTTGTCTTCTGGCTTCCCATGTGGTTCCATCAATGGGGAACACTGGAAAGAAATTCAAGAGGCAAGCAAGTGGCATCAGGATCTATAATCCCTTGACCTTTGTATGGTGTCCCAGGGGCTGGATCAGTCCCTCCTGTGAAGGTCTCAGCTCCTGGCAGATGGCTCTCCTCTAAGTACTGATGACTCATTTCTTTCTGGTGGCCTTTAGACAGAGAAGTGGTATCAGAGTAGCTATGCTGTGGCCCAGGAATACTATATTATCCCTTGCTGTTCTACCCCCAACCACATCTTTATAAAGAGGTCATTTATACAACCTTATTCAATTTATGTTAGTCCAAATGTGTTTTTGGCTGAAAACATGAGTCTCCTCCAGTCAGCATGGCAGAGAATGGGTAGATGGTTTACTGGTGGGGGGAAGCAGGCATGGAGGTGGCATGTCTCATTCTCATTGGCATTCTGCTGGCTAGAACTTTGTCATGTGAACACACCTAATGGCAAAAGGAGATGGGGAAGTTTTTCTAGCTTTGCATCCAGGAAGAAGAGAAATGAGCTAAAACAATGTGTACTAGACAAGATGAGAAATATTTCTAAAAGGGAAAATAAGATAACTGTCTATCTTTAGTAATAAAGACAAAAAATAATCAAAAAGTTTATAATACTTAATAGTTAAATTTCAACTACAGAATTTATATTTCTTTTAATCTTGGTTCTGAGTGGATTACTGGACTGCTTATACGAAGAAAATAGAAATTAATGTATATACTTTTTACTTATTAAGTTATTATAACTGCTCAAAAAATGTCTACAATATCATATTACCTGTTGTAAACAATTGCTTCATTCCACTGTCTTTCTATGACTTAAATTAGCCCAACAGATAACAGTCTTGCCTAAAGTATGGGTACACAATGCTTAGGAATGATAAATTATTTCATCTTCACACTGTAAACCTTGAACTTCTTATCTGTTTGAGTGGCAGAAAATAATATAAAAATGCAGCAGACTGTGCATTCAAAACACAGAGCAGTTTGAAAGAAATAACTTATTTTGTGTATAAATGTGTGTATGTATATAAACAAAGACATTGTGTGTATATATATAAACACTTATATATATACATACAACACACATATATAAAGATAATTGGAACATTATAACCACAGCAAGCATCAAAGTTTTATGCTTTGAAGATATTAATAATAAAGACAAGGACTGGACATCTGTCAACTAAGGCAGGAGTGCTTTGGCTCAGATGGCAGGAAAATCAGTGAGATAGAAAAGGAAAGAGAGAGGCTCCCACATCTAAAGAGATGCCAGCTTCTGACTGATCCCAGGCCTCGCAGACAGTTTGGCTTCAAAAACCCCGTAGTTGAAGGCAGTTCTGAATTAAGGTCTCAGAATTCCCAAGGAACTGGCCGTATGGCTGACAGGGTCTTGGTGCTCCAGCCTGGTGTCAGACCTGAGCCTCTGAACTGAGAGAGCCGAGCTCAGGACATTGGACCACCAGAGACCTCCCGACCCCACATAATCATAATATCAACTGGCAAGAGCTCTCCCAGAGATCTCTGTCTCAGTGCTAAGACCTAGCTCTACCCAATAGCCAGCAAGCTCCAGTGCAGGACACCCCATGCCAAACAACAAGCAGGACAAGAACACAGCCCCACCCATTAGCAGAGAGGCTGTCTAAAATCATACTAAGTTCACAGACACACCAAAACACATCACCGGACACGACCCTGCCCACCAGAAAGACAAGATCCAGCCTCATCCACCAGAACACAGGCACCACTCCCCTCTACCAGGAACCCTACACAAGACACTGAATCATCCACTGGGGGCAGACATCAAAAACAACAGGAACTACAAACCTGCAGCCTGCGAAAAGGAGACCCCAAACACAGTAAGTTAAACAAAATGAGGAGACAGAGAAATATGCAGCAGATGAAGGAGCAAGGTACAAACCCACCAGACCAAACAAATGAAGAGGAACTGGGTAGTCTACCTGAAAAAGAATTCAGAGTAATAAAAGTAAAGATGATCCAAAATCTTGCAAATAGAGTGGAGAAAATACATGAAGCATTTAACAAGGACCTAGAAGAACTAAAGAGCAAACAAACAATGATGAACAACACAATAAATGAAATTAAAAATTCTCTAGAAGGAATCAATAGCAGAATAACCGAGGCAGAAGGATGGATAAATGACCTGGAAGACAAAATAGTGGAAATAACTACCTCAAAGCAGAATAAAGAAAAAAGAATGAAAAGAATTGAGGACAGTCTCAGAGACCTCTGGGACAACATTAAAGCCACGAACATTCAAATTATACGGGATCCAGAAGAAGAATAGTGTCTGAGAAAATATTTGAAGAGGTTATAGTTGAAAACTTTCCTAACATGGGAAAGGAAATAGTCAGTCAAGTCCAGGAAGCACAGAGAGTCCCGTACAGGATAAATCCAAGGAGAAACACGCCAAGACACATTAATCAAACTATCAATATTAAATACAAAGAAAAAATATTAAAAGTAGCAAGAGAAAAGCAACAAATAACATACAAGGGAGGGAATCCCCATAAGGTTAACAGCTGATCTTTCAGCAAAAACTCTGCCAGAAGGGAGTGGAAGGACATATTTAAAGTGATGAAAGGGAAAAATCATACAACCAAGATTACTCTACCAGCAAGGATCTCATTCAGATTCGACAGATAAATTAAAACTTTTACAGACAAGCAAAAGCTAAGAGAATTCAGCACCACCAAACCAGCTTTACAACAAATGCTAAAGGAACTTCTCTAGGCAGGAAACACAAGAGAAGGAAAAGACCTACAATAACAAACCTAAAACAATTAAGAAAATGGTAATAGGAACATACATATCTATAATTAACTTAAATATACATGGATTAAATGCTGCAACCAAAAGACACAGACTGGCTGAATGGATACATAAACAAGACCTGTATATTTGCTGTCTACAAGAGACCCACTTTAGACCTAGGGACACATACAGATTGAAAGTGAGGGGATGGAAAAACATATTCCATGCAAATGGAAATCAAAAGAAAGCTGGAGTAGCAATTCTCATATCAGACAAAATAGAATTTAAAATAAAGACTATTATAAGAGACAAAGAAGGACACTACATAATGATCAATGGATCAATCCAAGAAGAAGATATAACAATTGTAAATATGTATGCACCCAACATAGGAGAACCTCAATACATAAGGCAAATGCTAACAGCCATAAAAGGGGAAATCGGTAGTAACATAATCATAGTAGTGGACTTTAACACCCCATTTTCACCAATGGACAGATCATCCAAAATGAAAATAAATAAGGAAACACAAGCTTTACATGACACATTAAACAAGATGGACTTAATTGATATTTATAGGATATTCCAGCCAAAAACAACAGAATACACTTTCTTCTCAAGTGCTCATGGAACATTCTCCAGGAGAGATACTATCTTGGGTCACAAATCAAGCCTTGATAAATTTAAGAAAATGGAAATTGTATCAAGTATCTTTTCCAATCCTAATGTTATGAGACTAGATATCAATTACAGGAAAAAAACTGTAAAAAAATACAAATACATGGAGACTAAACAATGCACTACTAAATAACCAAGAGATCACTGAAGAAATCAAAGAGGAAATGAAAAAATACCTAGAAACAAATGACAATGAAAGCACGATGACCCAAAACCTATGGGATGCAGCAAAAGCAGTTCTAAGAGGGAAGTTTATAACAATACAATCCTACCTAAAGAAACAAGAAAAATCTGAAGTAAACAACCTAACCTTACACCTAAAGCAATTAGAGAAAGAAGAACAAAAGAAACCCAAAGTTAGCAGAAGGAAAGAAATCATAAAAATCAGATCAGAAAAAACACTTCCTAACACCATAAACAAAAATAAACTCAAAATGGTTTAAAGACCTAAATGTAAGGCTAGACACTATAAAACTCTTAGAGGAAAATATAGGCAGAACATTCTATGACGTAAATCACAGCAAGATCCTTTTCTACCCAACCCCTAGAGAAATGGAAATAAAAACAGAAATAAACAAATGGGACCTAATGAAATTTAAAAGCTTTTGCACAGCAAAGGAAACCATAAACAAGATGAAAGGACAACCCTCAGAATGGGAGAAAATATTTGCAAAAGAGGCAACTGATAAAGATCAATCTCCAAAATATACAAGCAGCACATGCAGCTTAATATCAAAAAAACAAACAACCCAATCCAAAAATGGGCAGAAGACCTAAACAGACATTTCTCCAAAGAAGATATACAGTTTGCTATCAAACTCATGAAAGTATGCTCAACATCACTAATCATTAGAGAAATGCAAATCAAAACTACAATGAGGTGTCACCTCACACCGGTCAGAATGGTCATCATCAAAAAATCTACAAACAGTAAATGCTGGAGAGGGTGTGGAGGAAAGGGAACCCTCTTGCACTGTTGGTGGGAATGTAAATTGATACAGCCACTATGGAGAACAGTACAAATATTCCTTAAAAAACTAAAAATAGATCTACTATATGACCCAGCAATCCCACTACTGGGCATATACCCTAAGAAAACCATAATTCAAAAAGAGTCATGTACCACAATGTTCATTGCAGCTCTATTTACAATAACCAGGACATGGAAGCAACCTAATTGTCCATCAACAGATGAATGGATAAAGAAGATGTGGCACATATATACAATGGAATATTACTCAGCCATAAAAAGAAATGAAATTGAGTTATTTGTAGTGAGGTGGATGGACCTAGAGTCTGTCATACAGAGTGAAGTAGGTCAGAAAGAGAAAAACAAATACCATATGCTAACACATATATATGGAATCTTAAAAAAAAAATGGTCTGATGAAACTACGGGCAGGACAGGAATAAAGACACAGACTTAGAGAATGGACTTGAGGACATGGGGAGGGGCAAGGGTAAGCTGGGACGAAGTGAGAGAGTAGCACTGACATATATACACTACCAAATATAAAATAGATAGCTAGTGGGAAGCAGCCACATAGCACAGGGAGATCAGATCGGTGCTTTGTGATCACCTAGAGGGGTGGGATAGGGAGGGTGGGAGGGAGAATCAAGAGGGAGGGGATATGGGGATATATGTATACATATAGCTGATTCACTTTGTTATACAGCAGAAACTAACACAACATTGTAAAGCAATTGTACTCCAATAAAGATGTTCAAAAAAAGGAAAGAAATAAGCCATTTAACCACTTTCCAATAAATAAAGATTTTTTTCTCTAATGAAATATGCACATTATTCATTAATCTTTTCATTAACCACTGTGAGTAGTGTCAAGAAAAACATGCCAGTGGAATAATGATTTTACTTCAACTTGCACAAAATAATGAACAATTGATTCTGCTTCTAAAACGATATTTACAGACCCAGGAAAACTTCCCTGTAACATAAACCTACTTTTCTTTCCTTTTCCCCAATGGCATATATTTATTCAACACAAAATATAGTGAATAGGAGTGAAATTTTGTCATTTAATTTTGGAAACTGAATTTTAAAGTGTAATCTGCATAGGTCAGTTAATCCAATTAGTAATTAAGCATTTTAAAAGTTACAATGTTTAACTCATCTTATACAAATATTCCAATAAATTTTCAATTATCTTTTAGAAACTCTTTTAAAACACAAGTTAAAATAATTAACCATTTAAAAGTAGGACATTTCCTATCATATTACTTGAATATCTGAAAAATATTGGCTATTACAAAATTACTGAAATTTATCTCAGAAAAAGTTACTTACTATTATTCATATTTTTAGTGAAAGCAGAGGAACCCAGAGCTAGTTTCATTTGTACTTAATATATGCATTAAACATCAGAGTTTCTGTTGGTATGTTTTGTCCTTAAACAAGGCTTTAGTCATTACTCCATGGAAATTAAGGCTGAAACTATGCAGCCGAGTTTGGGAATATTTTAGTTGGGATCATCCGCAGAAAGTGCAGACATTATCGCCAGCAGCATCTGGCAGCTACGTGCATGTGCATTTATGGGGAAGCTATCATGTGCAGGTATTCTTACCACACACCCAGGATACAAAAACTCACAGTACACGAAAGACAAAAGCCTGAGTCCTTTTTCAGGAAAAAAATGACTTCAGAATATATTTTTGAGCAACTTTTTAAACAAGATAATATTATAGGCTAGAAATAGACAAGATCATAAAGTAGAGTTGGCCACTTCCATCCAAATGTATGCTCTTAGTAGGTAAGAAGTGATGGATGAATCCTGACAATTCAGTGACAACTACTGAGCCAGCCAAATACATGGTTCTTTAGAGGCACAATTATCTATGGAAACAAAGGGTAGCAAAGCATAAATACAGATTTTAACAGGTGACCATTTATTACCCATGTTCTTTAATTTGCCCTGTTATCTGCCTTGATTTAGATGTGATTTGTGCTCTCCCCTGTAAGAAAGACACTCTGATGTAAGTGAGAGTTGAAAATTCCGACTACTTGAATTTTCCTGCTGCTTAATAGACAGCTTGACTCACAGCTTGTCTTTCTAGCTTGCCTCATTTTCCTCTCAACTTGCCAAGAAGTGAATTCTGTCTCCTGTGCTAATATAAACATAACTGAAAACAAACTGAAAGTGGATAGTTCATAACTTTAATATTACATATAAGAATACAGAGACTAAAGAAAGGTCTTGCCAAAATAGATAAAACAAGGTTATGCCAGTCATGATTCTGCAAAACCTCCCTGTTAAATATTTAAGTGTAAATGTAAAAATAAAGATTAGGGTTGTCTTATTAAGAGAAACTTGCAATATTGAAGACAATTGTTGAATGATGAATTTTAATTCTCGTTAAAAACCTGAAAAACTATGATTCAATTTGGTGCATTTTGAAATGATAAATACATGATACACTGAATTTAAATCTTTACATTTCTGATTTTTTTTTTTTTAAGTAGACCACCAGGGTATAATTAACTTACCAAATCAATGTCAGAAAAGTTAAATGTTGGGAGCCACTTGTGTGGTGGAAGGTGAAGTCACTTTTGAAAAACGTTTAGAATAATTATCATTATTATTTCTGAAAATTGACACAAACCAGCTCCTTTCACAAATATTTTGGATTCCTTTCACAAGTTGAAAATGACTTATTTCTTTAAATATTATTTCTAAAGTTGCTTCTAATAATGGAAAGTGATTTTGTGGAAAGGAGTTCCAAAGCATAACTAATGCTTTGCTTTAATGTGAATTCTCATTCTATATTCATTGGAATGAATTCAGAATCAAAAACCAAATCTTTACAGTCGGCCTTCCAAATCCATGGCTGCAAAGCCTGCGGATACAGAGGGCTGGCTATACAATGTCATTTACTGTAAGGGACTTGAGCATCCGTGGATTTTGGTATGGGGTAGGGGCCTGGACACTGGCCCTTTGGACACTGAGGGACAACTGTACTTGCTTTCTGTAGTTGTGTATTATCAGTTTTAAAATATGTAAAATTTTTCTGTTGTCTTCAAACCTTATTGAAAAGGATCATCAAATATCTTTTTCTAGTATGGTCTTTTTTATAACCAGAAGAAATTAAAGATAGCAGGCTTCAAGTGAAATCAATATAACAATAGCAAAGTTAAGTTTTAAAGTAGTATTCTAACTCAGCAGTGAGGCACACAGCCAAAAGGGTCTCCACAGTTCATTTCCTATAGCCCACACGGCATGATATGGTACGCATATCATTTATGCTGTACACATGAATCTCTCCCTACTTTGGCTTTCCTTAAAGTTGTCAGTTACCTACTGCTTTGGCTCACTCTCTAAGTGACCTTGCAGGTATCTTTAATTGTTAAAGCCTCGTTGATCACCACATGCCATTAGGAGTGAATATATTAGGGCTGCATCCATAGATTCAGTAGCAGAAAAATTCTAGGAACCATTGAAATGTTAATTCCTCGATAATCCTGTCTGACAAGTTTATTTCTGTGGTAACAAATCATTAATAACTAATTATCATGCTCCTGTGAAGAAACACTATGCTAATGATTTGCCCAAATTTATGCTCAAAAAGGTTTTGTTTTCTTTTAGAAAAAGATTAAACTTTTGCAAGATTTTTTTTAAATGATGTTTGGAACAGTGTGAGGATATTGTATAAAATGTTTCTCTTGAAGAATTTACCAAATTAGAACAAATTAGGGATAGCTGTTCTCTAATTGTCAAAAACAAAATAAGTGCGTCCTAGAAAACCCGAAGAGTGAAGCATAGCTGGAGACTTATGTTGTTAACACTGGAAGCCATGGCAGGGTAAGTGGCTGAGAGGGGAAGCAGGGAGATTATGAGAGAACAGCAAAGTCAGAAGGAAAGGACTTGAAAGTAATAGTGCGGCCCTCTTACTACTTACAGGACTTGACCCACTTCTCTCCAAGACCAACTCCTCCCTTTGTACCCTTCTCTCCATCAACTTTCCTTCTTGCATTATCCATCTTTCTCTCTCTGCTGGACCATTCCCCCCAAAATAAAAGCAGGCTTTAGGGATACCCCTACTGGAACACAACACCATTGCAGATCTTATTTTTCTTTTATTCTGCTCATCTACAGAGCCAAACATCTCAAAAATTTGCTACACTTGGGATTTCAGTTTTGTCACCTGCTATTTATTCTTCAATCCAATCCGATTTCCATGGTCCCACAGCTGACACAGCTTTGTTAATATGACCTGTACCTAGGGAGTTTTATCAGGCAAACTGTTAGTCTTTTTAGAGTGAAAAGGGTGCTGTTAATTATCACCCAGGACAACACATATAAACAGGCACTATTCATGCAAAGCAAGACAGTGATCACCCTGTATGATCAAAACGCCAGTAGACACTTTTTCTGTCTTCATTGTACTATGCATTTCAGTGAAAACACTCTGTGTTCTCAAAATCATTTATTCTTTCTGTTTTGAAAAGAATAAACTTGTAGTACCCCTCCTATCTCAGTGGCCAATTTTCTTTCTCTTCTTATACCTGTTCCAGCTTAGACTTTTCATCTGACTTCCAGACTCACATACCCAAACACCTACATAATATCTCCTCTTGTAAGTCTCACCTCAATCTTAAACTTAACACTTCTAAAATAAAAATAAAATAAAATAAAATAAAAATAAAATAAAATAAAATTCCTCACGTCCTACCCCTATCAACCCACCTCTAATCTCTACGCCCCTTCCCACCCTTGTCTGCCCATGGCCTTTCCTACCTCAGCAAATAACTGCCTTCTTCTTATATACCGAGACTTCACTTTGACCTCGTCCATCGTTTTATTATTTACCACCAAGCCCTACCAGAAAGTCCTTTCCAAAATTTCATCTTTCATCTGCCCAATTCTCTCTCTCTTCTCTGAAAACATCCTGGCCCAAGTCTGTCATTTTTTTTTTTTTTTTTTTTTTTACCTGTACTATTACAGTTCTCCATTGCCTGATTCTAAACATTCATCATGCTTTGGCCAGGGTGATTCACAGTATACTGTACTGTATCGCGTCGCTTTTGTTTGAACTTTCTTCAGTGGCTCACCTTTACGCTGAGAATGAAATACAGACTCTTTGCGCTGCCAACAAGAGCCTGCACAGCTGGGTTCCTGCCCATCTTCCTCTACTCGCCGGGCACCGCCAGTGTTCCGTGCATTGTGACATCCTGTTGCTCGCAGACTCTAGAAGCTCTTCTGCTTTACGGCCTCTCCTCCTCCTCCTCCCTGTCCTCACACTGCTCCTTCCAGGCGTCCTCCCTCTTGTTGCTCAGTCACCCCTTTAGGTGAGCCCTCCTAAACTGTCCTTTCCACCCAGGTATTGCCTGTCATAGCACCCATTTTTATTGTCTGCCATTTGTTTTACTCCTTGATTTTCCCTACTCCTAAAGAGAAGGTGAGTTTCATGGGTTCAGGGACTTGTCTGTCTTGTGCCTTGTTGAATGCATCCCTAGCACAGCAACTGGAACATGAGTAGTCTGTTAATAAATAACTATTAAATAATGAATGAGAGGCAGGAATAAAACTTGATTCCAGATCTCAAAGATGGTCAGGTGCTGAAGAGCAGAGAAAATTTCCAAAGTAAGGAAGGAAATCATAGTGAGCCTTGTCTGTTGTCTAAAGAAGAAGCAGGGTTTAGAGTAAACTAAAGCAGATGTAGTTTGGAACAGCCATAGAAATCAGAAGTCCTAGTTACATAGGGTCTCTGGGCTTTCCAACTACCTAGACTCACTCCCAAACTTTTTCTCCAGAGTTACAAGACATTGTTTACATTAATCTGGATGACAATCTGATACATTATAGGCATTTAGTAATTGATAAAATATCAATAATTATATCATCAATATTTTAAGAGTCCTGTTTTTTCCAAATATCCTAAAATATTTCCTATTTTTAAACTTTGTAACAGATGCCTATGCAGTTTACTGGATGTGTTTGTATCTGTGTGCGTTTAGGTTGTAAACTGCCAAAAATATGGAACCAGAGTTGATTTAGCTGAGTTATCATTACTATGGTTATTTTAGAGAGAAGAAATCATAAACTTGTTTTCACTCTGAGTCAAACTTTACCGTATAATATTTTGCAGTTGATGTGTGTGTTAATTATTGAAGAACACTCTCACTAAAATAGAAACTAAATTTTATTAAAATGGGTGAAAATTTTAGGATAGCATTTAAAAGGAATTCAGAGTGGAAGGCCAAGAACTGAAATAAATGTTTTCTTCCATAAAGTTATTACACTTAAAATTATCAAAAGTAATTATGTTCGTGTGAAGTATATTTGAAAGTAACTTAACACAATCTGTTCAGAACTACACAAAGCTTGTCATTAGTGACCCTGCTGGTGGCTCTAGAGAATTTGGTTTCTTAGCAGACCTATTAAAACCACACAGTGTCTATGCTGGGATTATCATATCACCCCAAGAGGCATGACAATTCCCTTATGTTAGGAATTTTTACTTCCCACATTTCCATCAATACTTAAGACTAATTAGAAATATTGTATGATATATGCCTAACCTTGCAGTTAAAATGGTTAGCTGTCTGAATTTGGAATGGACATTGATTTTACAACCAGAGAATGAAATTGCTTAATGTCCTGGATTTGATGTCTTCAAATTGATATGTATAGCAGGTGACAACCTTCTTGAAATGACAATAGTTATACAATTGGATTGGTTTCCTTTCCAATCAGACTTCATATCAATAATGATTAATCCATGTGGAGAAAACATTCTAAAATTAAAAGCTGAGCACTTGGAGAGTGGGACTTTTGCTTATTAATTTTCATATTCTCAGGATCTAACCAATTGCTTTGCAGAATAATTAATAAATTTTATTGAATGGTTGATTGGTTGAATGAATGAATAAAATATTTTAAAATAGACATTCTACATTGTCAGAACCAAATTACCCCCAAAAAATGAAAGAAAAGAAAGCACTTTATACGCCTATAGTTCTAGTATCAAAGCATTACATTTTAGAAGACAAATATAAAATGTTATCTATTCTATCAAATGTAAAATGAACTGTTTATTATGCACCTTGTTATGCTGTAGGAAAAATCTACACTACTGAAAGTAATGGGTACTCTCAGATCCACTTGTGAGGTGACGGGAATACTAAACCAAGTAATGACACAAGGTGAATGTAGATATTATGTTCATAATAATCAACTTCTTGCTCCATCATTGTAAGACCAACTAAGAACAAATTTATTAATAAGTTTCATTGCACTAGTGTGATCATAATCTTCATGTGAGTATTAGCTCCTGAGACACATTTTTTTAGGAAAAAAAGCAAGGAAGAAATCAAAGACAGCACTAAGAAAATATTTTACCCTCAATCAATCGAGTGTTCATGGCACCAAGGGCAGCATTTGCTCCCTGAGGCTCCAACCCTCCCCTTGATCAAGTGCCTGGAGGCCACAGGGACAAAGCAGATGAGCAGTCTGCTCCGGCACAGTGTGAGCCCTCCACCTCGGCCCTTACTTCTTGCTACCAAATGAGAACAGAGGTGTCTGCATGCTCCGAGAGGGATAGACTTGTTCAGGCCTCTGTCAGCACTGCACAGATGCCCCGTGCTATTTTTATCTAACAGAAGGAAGCTATTTGAGTGACTGTTCCCAAAACAAGGAAGCTGGGTTCAGGTAACATGAAGTCTTCCATTCAGTGGGCATCCAATTTAACCTCCTTATTGGAAAAGTCTGTCCCTAAACTACAGCTGAATTTCTCAGTCTCAGCACTGCTGACATTTTGGGCTGGATAATTCTTTGATGTGAGATGTTGTCCTCACAACAAGGTTATTTAACAGCAGCCTGACGTTTATGCCTTCCCTCAGTTGTGAGGACCAAACACGTCTCTATGAGTTGCCAAGTGTTCCTGGGAGGAGGGAGGACAAAATCATACCCCTTTCCATTGGGAGCCACTTATCCACAGGCACACACACACACGTACACACATGCATACACGCACATGCACACATACACACACGGGCATGTGCACACACGCACACACACATGTATGCACAAACACGTACACACACACCCACGTACAGACACATACACACACACGAATGCACACACGTACACAGACGCACACAGTACACCCATGCACGCACACACACACACACGTACACAAATATGCACACACATGTGCACCCGTGCACACCCACGTGCACATGCATCCACATACACACACATACACATACGTGCACACACACGTACACACGTGCACGTGCACACACGCACACACAACCCACAAACACATGCACATGCATGTGCAGACACATACACACACATGCACACACATGCACACACACGCACACTTCTTGAACTATTTCAATACTCTAGTCAGCAATTTCCAAATGATCATTAGAAAGAATGAGTAATGTTTTAATATTTTTTGTCCTAGTTTTGGGGAAAGAAAGAAAGCAAACTGTTAGCCTGTTTATTTTGAATTTTTTTGAAGAGTAAATAGCACATTGATTATGTTCAGGATTTAGAAAGTGGACTATCATTAAATGCTTCATGAAGCAAGATAAATTTCTACTTGTCAGCATGACCTGACTCGAAGAATGACCTTAATTGAAGAAAATTTCCTAGGTAAGATAAGGCAAAAATAATACATATTTCTGCCTGAGTCTATAAAACAAACTGATGAGAAATAACAACCTCCCAATTGCCCTTCCTCAACCACAGCACCTGTGATACAATAGCCCAGAGAGAGGACTTGTGAAGAACCTGCCAGGGTAAGACTTTTAAGAATTGAGATGGGAGCCGTAAAAAAGGTCCAAGTTGTGGTCACAGACTGGGCTGTTGTGACTGATCTCGCATTTTCCCTGTTCAGGTGACACCCTGGGACTCCCACACTATTTACACAGCCATTTCTGGAGCATGAAGGCTGCTGGCCGTGGGACTGAACCACGGTCCACAGTTCGTTCTTAAGACCACTGCAGCCCCCGTCTCTCTCAGGGGCTGCATCATCAGACCACAAATGAGTCTAACTTGGGAAAATATGATGGAAAACGTGAATTTGGTGAAACTTCCTTCTTTTTCCATATTACAGCTCCCCACTCACTGCCACCAGCAAAACCAGGCATCTTTTCCAAATGTAGCATATAGAAATCTCAGCCAATAATATATACGCAAGACATAACAATTTTATTTTCTACAACTTCCTTTCCATTTTTAGTCTCCATTCTGATGAAGGAACAGAAAATTCATTCTAGTCAATGAGGGTCCCCTCGGCCTGTGCTTTCATCACGGGGCCAAGGCCCAGGTGGTAGAGGTGGTCATGTGCACCAATAACCTTAGGTCAACAGGCCTCATACCAGATACTCTGACTTTACCTGGTTTTGCTCATTAGAGCACACAGAAGACAGAATCTAGGACTTCTTTAGACTTAAAGACAAGAAGAAGCTCACTTAGTGCCTTCCTCTCTGTAAGAAAGAAATAGCACGGGGGGTGCTGCTTAGAAAATAAAAATGTTACAATTTCCAAAGCATTACCCTGAAGCTTCTTAAAGCACACACCTTAATATATATTCAATTGTACTGTGTGCTCAATTATGAATAACTGGAAAAGCTATTCTGCAACTCAATAAAGGTATTTTTATAAATAGGATTTTATGTGGGTATGAAATTTTATGGTATGAAATAAAGGTGGGGCTCCCCTGGTTGGACCTGGATTGGGAGGAACTGGATAGGTGGGTAGAGGGCTACCACACCTTCTCTGTGGCTTCCCTGTCTCC
Organism: Balaenoptera physalus; assembly: GCF_965194825.1. Classification (NCBI taxonomy): domain Eukaryota; kingdom Metazoa; phylum Chordata; class Mammalia; order Artiodactyla; family Balaenopteridae; genus Balaenoptera; species Balaenoptera physalus. The sequence goes on from NC_138888.1 coordinate 106,753,760, forward strand.
CCTGGAACTGCTCCTAAGTCACCACTCTGGAATCCAAAAAAAAAACATAGGAAAATACTTTTAACAACACTGGGTGTAATAAGTGCTTTTTTGGAATGGTATCAATAGCAAAATAGTTACAAGTAAAAATGTGTATTTCTGTGCTTCCCTGGTGGCGCAGTTGTTGAGAATCTGCCTGTCAATGCAGGGGACACGGGTTCGAGCCCTGGTCCGGGAAGATTCCCACATGCCGCGGAGCAACTGGGCCCGTGAGCCACAATTACTGAGCCTGCGCGTCTGGAGCCTGTGCTCGGCAACAAGAGAGGCCGCGATAGTGAGAGGTCCGCACACCGCGATGAACAGTGGCCCCCGCTTGCCACAACTAGAGAAAGCCCTTGAACAGAAACGAAGACCCAACACAGCCATAAATAAATTAATTAATTAAAAAAAAAAAAAAAAAAGAATGTGTATTTTTGGCTGGAGTTGAAAACTAGAATTATTTCTTTCATCTTTCTGAAATAAGAGTTAAGGGACAAACAAATCCTAAAAAAGGCAACTTTAATGAACTTCACCGTATTTTAATTGTGTGAAAATTGTCATTAGTCAATGCAATTTAGTTCAACAACAACAAAAATTATCTTAGCCCATTTTTATCAGGCATGGATAGTTTTACTTTTCTTGGTATTGAAGAAGTATAATGCTATACCAATTAAAGCAGGTTTCTGGAAACAAAAAACTTAGAAGCAAATCCTGACACTGCCACTGATGGTGAGACCCTGTGTTTGTTAATGAACAACTCAGAACCTCACCTCCCTCATTTGTCAAATGTAAAAAATAATAGTACCTGCAGCAGAGGGTCATGGTTCGTATCCTAAAATGTACTGCAGGTGCCTTGCATGCAGAAGGTACTCAGCAAGTGACTGCGATTATTTTCACTATTGGCCATTTTAAAATTATAAGTACATGCATACAACTTTTCGTCGTAATGGATCAAGTTCCAATTGTGCTAACCACTGTGTCCAGGAATATGAAGGAGCAAGACGGTCCAGTTACCACTGTGTCACTATTATTGTGGGCATATACAATGCGGTCTTTCTTTTTAACTGAAGTATATTTGATTGACAATATTATGTTAGTTTCAAGTGTACAGCACAGAGATTCAGTTATATATATATATATATATATTTGAATATTATATATATATATATTCGTCTTCAGAGTCTCTTCTCTTATAGCTTAATTACAAGATACTGAGCAGAGTTCCCTGTGCTACACAGTAGGTCCTTGTTGGTTATCTATTTTATATATAGTGGTGTGTATATGTTAATCCCAGCCGTAGTCTGGAAAGGCCTGAGTTCTTGAGTTGGACAGTCAGTTGGACTACTACAATCTTCATTACTGGCTATGAAATTTGGAGCAAGTCCCATGACTTCTAAGCTTTTACTGCGTGTATTGAAGATTAAAAATCTAAAATAGGTAAAGCATTTAGTAATCACTTAATAAATGTTAGCTATTATCATTATGTTATCATCAACATTAATATTTTTTCTTACTTACCATTATCTTTTACTTAGTAGCAGCCACTTTAGGCTGGGTAAGAAAACATGACCACGTACCTGGGTAGGATTTAGAAAACATTACTAAGATGTACCATCAGTGTCTCAAAAAAGTTCAACATAAAGAGACAGAAATAAAATAGAACTCATCTCATAGCACTTAGCTATAGTTATTGATGGAATTAAATACTGTATAAGCTTCACTAAATAGATGAATGAATGAAGTGATAGATGAGTGAATAAATGAATTACTATAAGGGCAAAAAGGCATTACAGCTTATAAAGTACTCACACAAAAATGCATCCACATTCTTAAAATGTGAAATAATTTGAATAAGCTCAGAAGTTGAGTGGTTCACTCCTGCTCTTGTTAATTTAGCACAAGTTCAGTTGCCATAGACCAGAGTCCAGAGAATGAAGATTTGATCAGCCCAGGATGGGAATTACTTTAAGCATCAGAATTTCATATCCAAGTTTAGGTACTTATTCCTTTTGATTATAAATGTAGAAAAAAGGATTTGACTTTGAAAGTACTTGCTAAGGAAGGATCATACAAGAAAAACACAAATTCTAGGAACTGAGCCAGGCTCTGATTTCCTCTGTCCCTAGAGTGTTTTATTTAAGGAAACCATTGATTTCTGCCACTACCCTGAAGAAACTTATGTGCTATGGCAGCCAAAAAATCTGCCTCTAATTCAGTTTTCTAGGACCCTTTCCAAGGGGAGATCAACTGCTTTTGGATTAGTACACGAACAGCTTTGCTGAAAGTAGCCTTTTATTCTTTAAGCTCAATCTTTTATTAGCCTGTGTGTTGAAAAGAAAAGAAAAAACTCTCTGTGATAGTTTTCTGTGAGTCCTAGAAACTTAGCGTGCTTCATTTGAATATTTAAGAGAAAGAAAATACTACTAAAATAAAATGAAGTTTTCCCAAAGGAATGGTCAACAGTTACTATTTGCTTGAGACTTACCTGAGGGCCTTTTTTTTTAATGAAATACTAAAGCACAGTTAGAAACATCTAGGTTTATACCTTATGATTTGAAGAAAACTACAAAATCACTAGTAATTTTTATTAATGGGTAAACATAATTTCAAAATGGGCCCATAAAAAATCTTACACTTTACAGCTTTAAAATAATGAGGCATCTGAACTCCTCCCAGTAAACTTTCCTTTAATACATGTGGACAGACATTGTAGTTTCAGGATTGGCCTCAGACCCAGACATAAAACATCAGAAAGCACTGTGACATATGCAGAGCATGCCTGATGTCCTTGCCAAGAGTAATTCTGCACTAGGCAAGAGAGAAAGTAAACTGTGATGATGTTTAGTCTTAATAAACATTGTCAGTGGTGAGAAGTTTTATAGATGCATTTTGAATAAGGAGCTTATTATTTTTAGTAGCATGATAAAAAACAGAATTGAAAATACAGGGAAGCACTGCGATCTTATGCAAATCGTGCTTTCTGTATTAGGAGACATAAGCCCTATGTTCTTGTTTGAAATAAATTTACCCAGAATTTTATTGACAAATGCTTTATCCTCAATGTGTTCCAACTGCCAACAAGGGCTGCTGTCAGATGGTGTAGACACCACAATCACGTAGGGTAGCTGTTGGCCATCACCACCCAGAATCCTTCCTTTCTTCATCTAGGTGACACTTCTTGTCACATATAGCCTAATCTTACTTTTGCATCCATTCCAACATTGCGTTTAATGCATCTTTGCATTTGATTATTTTTGCATCAAGGTAATTAGAAATTTAATTAGAAAATTAAATAGGAAGAGAAAGACACTCATCTCCTCTTCAAGTCCTACCTATTTCCAAAGTAATTACTCTAAAATCTTTGGAAGTTTCTTCTATATTTCTACCTTAATACTTCTAAATAATAAATACATATTGCTATTTTTATGTAGTCATTTCCAAAATTATCACTGATTTCCAGTTGTGCAGAATGGGGACGTACCTGTCTTACAACAGACCCGCCTGTAGTTTTTTGAAAAGCAACAAGCAAATAATAAAAACATTACTGTGAATGGTACATACTGATTTTTATACAGATAAATATTATACTACAGTTACCTCTTTTTTACACCCTCATCACATTTTCCCCAGTAAATAATTCTCCTGTTTTTTCATTTGAGTAGTTTTCAATATGCCTCTCCTTTTTTTTCTTTAAACACTTCATCAGATCTACCATCGTATGATTCTTAGTGGTGAGATTTCTCTGCCATTCTCCTTTGTTTGGTCATTTTTCTGGATGTCTCATTTCCTCTTTCTTGTTTTATTCAATTTTGCTAAAGCATCTTATATATTAGCATTTTTTAATCAAAGGATGCAGGGAAAGCCTTGTCACATCTGTATATATCTTTATTATACCCTCAGACTTAGGTTTATGTTTATAATTTTTTTAATAAATCTAGTTATTTATTTGTTTGTTTGTTTATTTTTAGCTGCATTGGGTCTTCGTTACTGCACGTGGGCTTTCTCTAGTTGCGGTGAGCGGGGGATACTCTTTGTTGCAGTGCATAGGCTTCTCATTGCAGTGGCTTCTCTTGCTGTGCATCATGGGCTCTAGGTGCACGGGCTTCAGTAGTTGTGGCTCACAGGCTCTAGAGCACAGGCTCAGTAGTTGTGGCACATGGGCTTAGTTGCTCTGCAACATGTGGTATCTTCCTGGACCAGGGCTCAAACCCGTGTCCCCTGCATTGACAGGCAGATTCTCAACCACTGCACCACCAGGGAAGCCCTATGCTTATAATTTTATACACAAAATGTGAAGGATTTTCCCTCAGAATGTTGAAGGCCTTGCTCCACTGACCGCTAGCTTCCTGTGTTGCTGTTGAAAGTCTGATAACCTTCAGATATTTATTTCTTTATGTGTGATATGTCTTAATTTCTCTCTTTTAGGATCTTCTTTCTATTTAGTCACCTAAATTTCACACACTTGTATTTAGTGTTTTCCTTTGACCTTTGCTGTGCAGACCCTGAGGGACACTTCACTCGGGTAGGGTACTGAAGTACTGGTTATCCAAGACTCAGATTTTCCCTCCTATTTTCCATTTCTATCTTTTGTCATTATTTCTGAGGTCATTTTTGTGCTTTGCATTTCAGTACTTATATTGACTTTAAAAATCTTAGATATAGTTTTTTTTTCATGTTCAATACCTTTTTCTTATGTTTCATTTTTCTGATTATTTTCCTTTTTTCATAACATACCTTCATTTGGGGGAAGCGTTTAGGATCTTCTCTTGACCACTGGTCTTCGGAAACTTCACAAAGATGGCATTTTTCTCACATCATTCACATGCTGGACCCTCCGTGGCAGACATTTCAGTCCTGCTCTCTTAGTCTCTTCTATTCCTTCACTGACTTTCCATCTCTTTATCTTCTGTCCTAACATTTGGGATATTTACTTTGTATTTTAACACTTCAAGACCTCTTTCTTATTTCTCATCTAACTGCTCTTATTTTTTTCCCTGATACTGTTGTTGTTTTATGAGGAGAGCAATCTTCTCTTTTCTGCCTGAAGTTATTATTTAATTACAGTTTTTGAAAGTTTCTCCTATTCTATGATGTATCAGTCAGGGTCCCAGCAGGAGACAGATGTGTTTAAATTCAAAGAGTTTAACTGAAGAGAGTTCAACGGAGAGACTATTTATAGGCGTTTGGCAGGGATAAGGGAGCCAAAAATAGTCTGTTGATGTCTGGGAGCCATCGCCACATGCAAGCCCAAGAAGGAGGGACAGGCATCACCAGGGTGCAGAGAGCTTGGGGCTGAGTCTGAGAATCGGAGCCTCAGCCCCAACAGGATCAACATCCAACCTCCCTGATGGGTACGTGGGCACACAGGGCTGCACCAGGTGGGGAAGGGGAGCCGCCCGTTCACTCCACCGCCCCTGGTTTTACCCCTGTATTCATTTAGTGCAGTCTGTATTGTATCCTGTCCCTCCTGGAGCTCTGCGGAGTAGACCTCCTCCATGGGAACTTTAGGGTGAAGTGTCATCAACTCTGCTAAATTGGCTGGCAAGCCTCCCTCTGCTTTCTCTCCAAAACACTACTGAACTTTCCCATCCACTGATATATCTGCTTCATTTTATATCTTTGTGATGTTATACGTTGTTTTATTGGAGTAAAGGAAAAGTGGAGTCTTGTTAAGGAGAAGTGATAGAAGATCATCACATAAAGCTGATCTTCCAGTTTTAACCAGAACGACTAATACTAATTTAGTTTTGCAATACTATTCAATTGTGAGGTAGGGACTATGTTAATTGCTGCCAAGAGAATATAGCACATGCTGAACAGCTGAAATATGTGAGATTCTTCAAGTAAGAGAGAAAAAAATGAAAGAAGGCTCTTACTAGACACCAACTTCTGCCACTTTTGAACATCAGCTTCACCATCAACACCACCAAACCCAGCTTCTCCCATGCCTTCTCTCTCTTTTATTCACCCCATGACACATCTTTCACCAACACCTGCGTTCATCCAACAGAATTAGGTGGCTACAGATGAGTAAATATTGGCAAATACCTTTCTATGTTCCCTCAGCCTAAATCTCCTAAGCTCTCATTCTTTATAATTTATTTGAAAACAATTGCTTTAACTATGCTATTTACATTTTTTCTTTAAAAATTCTCATTTATGCTAGATCTATTGTATTGTCAAATAGTGATACCTATTGTGTAGTTTTTAGAAAGAATTACTGAAATATTCTTGGTTGCAAAATATAAAAATAAATATAAAATAGTCTATGGATATTAGAAAATCAGATATACTCCCTATATAGGGAATTTTTTGACACATATCTTTTAGTTGCATTTTGTTGATCACATTTTTTCAAATCTTCTGTGTTTTTATTTCTTTTCTCAACTTGTTTCATAATTTAGTAGTGAAGTACTAAAGTCCCAGACTACATTTGGATTTCAAGCCATTTCCCCTTGAATTCCTAACAGAGTTTACTTTACACATTCATTATTTTATATATTTAAACTGCTTTGTGACTTTTATAAGTACATGACCTAAATAGTCTCATTTTGTGCTTTCAATTTTTATTGTTATTGAATGGTAGTCCCTAACCTAATTTTTAGTTTTCATTTGCCTGATCTTACTTTGTCTACTCACATCTGAGTCACTGGGTGTTACATATGTCTTTTATTGATAATTCTCCAATTTTTAAGTATTTGAAAGACTTCAAATTTATTTCAATAATTTGTGTTCTTCTTGTTACTATAATTCTATGTTTTGTGGACTTTTAACATTTTCCTTTCCTTCTCTATGGTGGTATATTACACTTTATTGTAATCACTTTTACTGACTTTGAAGATAAACCACCTATTTTTAATTCTGTGGAGAGTCACATTCATGTTTTTATAAAATTTGAAACTGATTATCAAAATGCTGCTGTACTTACAAACAGAACTATGACTTTTCAGTTTCTTTTTAGACAAGATTCAGAGTTCAGCATCGCATCCGATTCCACTAGCTTTTCCATTATTTGATAAATACTAGACTGACAACCATTTATTGATTTTACAACATAGACTATTTCTTTCAATAGAACCATTTTTATTGAATTTTAACTATATTTGACACAAGTATTTAGAAACGTCTGCATATTTTTCAGAGTTCAACTCTCATCAATAACCCTTTCCAGCCATAATTTTCTTACTTTTAATTTATATCTGCTGATTCATACTTTACTCTTTGTTAACAGGTTCTCAATGGATAGCTTTGTAGATGTACTTCTTCTAGGTAAAGATTTTCATTAGCGTTTTTATTTATTAACTATATGATGCCCTCTTCCTCTGGTCCTTCTAATCTCAAAGTGTTTCCTTTCACTGACTATTCGATCAAGTTTTATAAATGGAATGTTTTGTTAATTCTATTGAGAATATTTTCACAATTACTTTCCCTCATTTTTTAATAAATTCATTTTTGCATCTTCAAACACTAGTTCCCAATTTATCTCTCCAATTAAAAAAAAGAAATCTAACCTATGCTCTGTATACGTATCATAAGTGTTTTCATTTTTGTTGTCCTCTCCTTCTTGCAGAAGGAAGTTTATGTTGGCCCATATATTTCCATTTGTAATCAAAGAGAAGTAGCACTCTGTTTTGGTAGAGAGGAGAGAATGGGAGTTATGTGGAAGCAGCACAGGACTTGCTCTTTCTTTAATTTGTAATTTCTTTCATGGGGGTGGTTGGGTGGAGAGGACTCCAAAACCAGACCAAAGGAGAAAAGTTAAATAACAAGAAGCACAAAGAGCAAAAACAGCAGTCCTGAGCAACAGGATGAGAGCCACTGTACTTGGTACTCACAGTCAAAAACTTATTTTCTGTGCTAGAGATCTGCATTAACTCAACAAGAAAAAGGTTCCCATGGGACAAAGTATGTGGCTGATGTGCCTGCTAGCACAAAGAACATCCCTCAGCATCATGCACAGCCGGATTCTCAGTTTAGCTGTATTTCAAGATGATAAGACTGATGCTGAGTCCTCACAGGTGGAAGAGAATTTCAGCTAAACAGCTATGGTTTAAAAGCTGTCTAATATTTACAGGTCAAGACAGTGAGGAGGAACTGGAAAGGAGAGAGGTAATGAGGTGTTAGTGTGGTAGAAACCTAAACAAGAGGAAAACAAGCCCAGAAAGTGAAGATCGTGTCTCCAGGACAGGTGTCATGTAACACATGTGCTGCAGCTGTCAGTAAGATGGGGATGAAATATAGCCATTTGGTTGTTAGCACAGAGGGAAGACAGGAAGTGCGATAAAAACCGATGGAGTCGGTAAGGACAGAAGGGCAAGAAACAGTTAGAAACAGTTAATATAACAATTCTTGGGGAAGTTTGCTATAAAGGGAAGTTCGCTATAAAGGGAAGTCTCCAACTGAAGAAATGTATGGAGTGGAGAGAATGGTGAAGGAAGATTTTTTTCTCTGTTTAAAGACTTAAGATATGAAAGCATGATTATATGGAGCTGGGAATACTATACCAGAGAGAAAACAACTGAAGTGGGGAAAAGGTAGTTAGTAGCAGGTACAATACTCTTGGAAAAGTAAAAGTAAAAAATCCCTGCATCTTGCGGTGTCATTGGAAACAATTGGATCTCACTATTCTGCTGACACTACCTCCATAGTATTTGGAGGTGGGGGGAGGATTTTGTGTTTTGACCCTGGAGATTAAATTTGAATTCTTCTGCTTTATTAACATTTCATCTAGTTATGGTTTGGTGGACATTAACTACGAATTCCATTGTCAAGCTACTTTTATTATCCTACTTAGATAATCCAGTGGTCTTTAAAATAAAAATTTGAAGGAGAAGAGGTGTGAGACAAGTATTTACATTTATCATATTACCTGAATTTTCTCAAAATTAAACTTTATTATATCAGTGTTACCTTTGATAATACCGTTATTGTGTTATCAATTTTTTCTAAAATGCTTTTTTGGAAATATTTAAAAATATTTTCCCTCCTGTTTATCCCCACTAAATGCACTAATGTGTAGAAGCATTAGTTTTTAACTTCTAAAAACTTAAAACAGTGCACATTTTCCTTAAAGTGGATTAGTTTTTATGCTGGTAGTTAAACCAAGGTTAAAATAAAAAATTATTACCTAACTGAAAATTTTGACTGTCTAAAAATCTAATGTTTTTTACTTAACATAAAATTATAGATTTTATCTGAGGAAATAAAATGTCCCTGACCAGTGCACAGAAAGCTTATTTCCATAGTAGCTGGGCATACACAGACAAAGAGGAAGGACCAATATACACACATCAGATTTCAGTCTAGCTCATATGCTGGCAAGATTTAATGTTTTTTATTTCTCACATCATTCTAAAAGACAAAGACAGAATTTTTCATGTTTTGTAAAAATTATATGAGCATGCACACACAAACACAAGGATTTGGGTTTTTAGGTTTGAATAACACTATATTACTGTAAAAGAAAGATCATGGCATTTGGAAACAGGTAATACAAAAATTAGTTTTCCTTTAAATCCACTAAAATTGTCTTACAATGGCAGTGATGATTAGCCTTCTCTTCCCCTCAGAGACCACTGCAGCTCTTGCTTCAGATGAAATAAAAGGCTCATTGGACATGGAAATTCCAATAGCAGAAAGATAACAATGAGACGCATTTCCAATTAGTAAAGCCTTGGAACTAGGTATAGTACAAATCACATTCAATCTCAGATGCATTTCTGAGAATTCATTCTCATCCCATGGAAAGAAAATACAATGCATCAGTTTTTTTTTTTTTTTTTACAGTTTACTTTCCACCAGCCATTAGAGAATGCTCCAGAACATAGAAAATGATTTTGGGAAACAAAGAGAAAAGGTGATCCAGGACCCCAGAATGTTATGTCAGTTCACAGACTCATGGGTCCTGCCAGGTTGTTAAACTGAATTCTCTTTTATTTGAGTTAACACACTGAAGAGTTTATGAATGACCTGGTTTGAGAAATTATAACTGTCTCGAGTGATTCATTTGTGGTTCTCTCTACTGATAGGAATAACTAGTTACTCTGCAAAGACAAGTGCTGGATTTTTTAAATAACAGGCTATCTAAATTGTAAGCTCTCCCCCAAACATATAAATTTCTTTTTCCTCCCTTTGTCTCCAAAGTAAACCCTCACCAAGAGTACTTGCATAGTATGTGTTCTTTAAAAAAATTTGGATTCATAAAAATGTTCATAAATGAACTTAAGATGTTATACACCCATCAACACAAAACTACTATAGAGGCCAGTTGTCAGCCGCCCTCAACAAAGACCATGTATCTCCTACCTTTATTAAGACTTCATTTTGTTTTCTTCCTCCTATAGCAAGCCAACAAAGCCACAAATAGCAACAAGAATATTTTTTATATCTCAATTGTCAAAATATGGAATTGGTGAAGTTTGTTCAACCAAAGCCTGATAACTGGTGGCATGGTCTATCGGCGACCACCTCCTTCCAAGATCCTATTGTTTGCCCAAACTCTCACAATCTGCTTCCAGGTAGAGTTGGTTCTGTATTTTGATACATTAAACTTCTAAGTCTTTTCTGGAAGGAAAAAGGAAAAGAGAAACCCTCTGCACTGTGTTCCCAAGGGTGAGTCAACTAACGTTTCAGAATTCCCAATTCTCTGTATGCCACAGATAGCACAGAGGTTTATTTCTTGTGTTATATATTCTGTTTACAGAGGAATGAATACATGCTACATGGGGCTTTCTGGAAGGGACAAACTCAGTATTAGAAGAACACCTTATCTTGGAATTCACATTATCACTACATTCAAGCTTGGCTTAAGTCTTGGAATCTTACACCCCCAAACATACAGAGAACCATCCCTCCTTTAAATATTCAGCTTATAAAAGTTATGGAAACATATTCATTGGCCTATCTAAAGATATTTAGCCACAGAGTGGTTCTTTAAATTGTTTTTAAGGATCCTCTCTCACTTCCAAGGTAGCTAGGTTTATATATAAGGGAGACTAAGCCACATAGTTGTGACTTTCTTCTTTTTTTTTCTCTTACAGAGCAGTCACAATCACATCTATGTTAGGTCCTACAGGTCGTGACCGAAAGCATTCTGTTTCAAACACATAATAATGAGAAAATATTTTGATTAACTTGCTATTTATTCTCTATCCTCCTATCCATAAAATGTTTTCTAATCTAAATGAATAGAATAGAAATCATATTTCAAAGGCAGTTTCTGATAAAAGTCTGTTATGTATTGCTTTTAAAAAAATTACGTGTGGGGTGTGTGTGTACACATATTATATATATGTTAATGTAATAGCATACAGTTATATTTGAAATTGTTTTCATCTAATCTTTAAAAACAACATGTAAAAGAAATCTCCAGAAAACAATTTACATTTTTGTAGCACTGAATCTGGCTTAACATCTCAGGTGAGGCATTAAAAGCCATACTTTTCTCATCAGCACTAAGTACATGGGGATATCCCAGCACCTCCATTTAGCTATTCTAAATAGTATTATCTCCCATGATAATTGATGGAGCCTTTCTCTAAGAGTCAATTTCACTCTAAAGAACATTTTAAGAATGAACCAGAGTTTGTGAGTTTGGCTGTATGCAACCAATAAAACTGAAAGCTAAAATTTTATGGCTCAAAACATCAATTTTCATTTCAATTTTATTGTCCATCTTCAAGTTATCTGAAAAAATAGTCAAAAGAGTGATTTCTGAGTCTGAAGGTGCTGCAATTTGAGACTCTATAAGTATACATGTCACAATGTTGATGGATTTAATGCTATACTAGGTTTGCCTAGACAAGTCCTCCCAGAGCAGCCCTTGGGTGACTTCAAGTGATGGATGATGAAACCCAATTGCTCATGAAACTTTATTGTTGTGTGTGTGTGTATGTCCACACGTGCACACGCACAGCTTGTGTTTCTGAAATAGGTGAACATTGATCAGCAGTTCTCAAATATATTTTCCTTTGATTTCCATGAACCTCTTGTAACTCCCCATAACCACAGTTTCTTGGGCACGTGTACACGTCGCTGAGGTTCACCCCCACTACATCTTACGTGATGGTCTGCCCCTCTATTTCTCCCCTTGCATATCACAGGACGTCAAAGAAAGTAGCAGGGTTTTGGAGGCAAGGATCAAGAAATCCCAGCTCTAGAGCTATTAGCAATAGCTTTGGACAAGCTTTTGTTCTGGTCAAACCTCTGAAGCTTGGTTTTCTCAGATATTAATGGGGATAATAATATTTACGGTAAACAAGACAATGCAATATAGGAAACTTAAGAATAATATTAATATGGGTAAATAAGGAGAGGATTAATAAGTTTCACCCAGAATGTATGGTGGTATTAAATGACTGGGTGAGCTAGATATCTGCATTTCAGTAGACGTCCATTGAATAGCATGTTTTTCATAGTTCATCGAATACTGTTTTTCTCAGTTGATTGTCATTTAAACAGTTTTTGCTTTGTCTCAATAGTTTTCTCTTTGTTTATAATAATGTCACTTCTACTGTAATATCTGGTCCATTGTTTTATTATTCTCTTATCCTATCAGTGTTCTTCTTAGTGCACTGAATCTATATTTCATAAATATGTAATTTGTTTTCACTACAATGTATAGTTTAACTTTAGTCTACAAAAACAAATATTCTTTTGTATACATGATATACAAATATGATTATGGAATTATCTATTTTATGACCCAGCATTGAAGAATAAGTTCAGAGCAACCAGAATGCTGACACTTTGAAGACAGGAATCACAACTGCATACATAGCATAAAATAGGAGGGGAAATATGGCAAGAGAGCTATAGTGAAAAATACATCCTGAGAAAAAAATGAGTTTCAAAAGATTTTCTAGCCCGGAGAGTATAGACTTAAAATTTAACAACAGACCAAATGTTATGGACTGAATTGTATCCCCCAAAAATTCCTATGTTGAAATCCTAATCCCCAGTACCTTCCAATGTAACAGATCTGGAGACTGAGTCTTTAAAGAGGTAATTAAGGTTAAATGAGCTTATATGGATGGAGCCCTAATCCAATACGACTGATGCCCTTACTAGAAGAGGAAGAGACATCAGAACTTCATGTGCACAGAGAAAAGGCCATGTGAGGACACAGGGAGAAAGCAGTCAAAACAAACTAAGGACAGAGTTTTGGGATAAATCAAACATACTGGCACCTTGACCTTGAATTTACAGCCCCCAGAACTATAAGAAGATAAATGTCTGTTGTTTAAACCACCCAGTCTGTGGTACTTTATTATGGCAGCTCTAGAAGACTAAGACATCAAACAAAACCAACCAAACAAACAAACAAAAAAAATAGCATTCATAGGGCATATAAGTTTGTCCTAATTGCTCAAGCCTCCTGTTTGACAATCCTGGGATGACTTGATTAAGATACACATTTTTTAGCACTAACATAGGTTACACATTTTATTTTATGGATATGAAAATTGAACATCATAAAAGTTAAGTACTCTTGCTTCGCTCTCTAATCCCATTCCCCCACCCAGATTCCCACACAGGGCATAACTGTGCTCAAGCCCCCCCTCCCCCAGGCTTTCCTTCAATGCACCTGACTCTCAACCTCTGTTCCTAGGAGCTTTGCATATGTCTAACACACTCTTTCCTAATTCTGCCCATCTACTGATTCCTATTGATTTTTTTGGATTCTGTCTCAAATCTCACTTCCTCATTCCTTGATATCTCAGATTAAATCAGTCCCTAACCCCTTTAAGCATTTTGATGTTTGATGTATGTCACCGTCTCTCTTGAGATTTGAAATACAAAACAGGGGCACAAATGCTGTTCTGTCAATCTTGTATCCCAGCATGGACTGTCTTGTCTGACACATAATAGGATGAAAAATACCTGCTTTACAAATAAAGAGTAAATATCTCCTAGATAATGAATGGTGAAGCTGGTAGTCAAAAGGAATTCTTCCTGACTCCAAAATCCATGCTTTTGCTCTTTCCTCTTAAAAGTGTGCATATATGTAATATACATTTATGTATATATTAAGCAATTTAGGCAAGGACAGCAGGGAACAGGTAGTTTAGGCATTTCTAAAATGAAATTCAAGTGAGCAAACAAGAATATATGTGTCAGGTGGCTATGATGCCTCATCTTCTCCACCCAACCCCAAAGATATGTGATACAGCAGAATAATCTAGAAACCCCAGTGACATTTCTAAGGCAAATAGGCTTTACAAGTAGTGGGTAAATGCAACTAGATTGAACTGAAAATGCCCGCCTATGTGTTGAGTATTATGGAACTTAATTCTCTGACTAAACTGACTATGGATTCACTCCCTTAATTCTCATAATGAGATGAGAATTACATCACTTTTTGAAAGTGTGATATGCTGACAAGCCCCAAAAAAGGACTATAAACTTGCAGTATAAACCCTGTAGTAACTCCCAATACCTCAGTAACCCAAAGGCAAGAATTATAGATTCAGGAATGAAAAGAGGTGAATCCAGGTTCTCCGGGAACCATTTCATCAACAAATCACTTTGTACATTTCCATGTGATTTTTTGATCCTCTCTTACTTCTCTGAATAAGGAGACTTCCCTTGTCGCTTCCACTTCTGGTGTTTTCCTGAAAAGTTTTGGAGGCAGTCACAATATAAACCAACATTCTCTTGGGATGTCCCATGGTAAAAATTAAAGTCCCACTATAAAAACCCTCTTTAAAACTAATAAATTGTATTTCATAATGAATCTGCTGGCTTATTTTTTTGATTATTAAGAAAAATAAAATTTCAAAGATGTATTTTATGAGTATTCAGAAATTATGAATATCATATTTTTAAATGTTTTATTTTTGTAATTTCCCCAAATAATATAAGGTGTAAATGTGTGCTAAATTAATCAAATTACGTCTTCTTAGTGTTCTTTTGTTAAAAGTAGATATTTCACTTGAAACTAAGACAACATTGTAAATTAACTATACTTCAATTATTTTATTTATTTACTTATTTTTAATTTTCATTTTATATTGGAGCATAGTGGATTAACAATATTGTGTTACTTTCAGATGTACAGCAAAGTGATTCAGTTATACATATACATGTCTCTATTCTTTTTCAAATTCTTTTCCCATTTTGGTAATTACAGAATATTGAGCAGAGTTCCCTGTGCTATACAGTAGGTCCATATTTCTTATGTGTTTTATATATCGCAGAGTGTACGGGTCAATCCCGAATTCCCACTCTATCCCTCCCCCAACCTTTCCCCCAGTAATCATAAGTTCATTCTCTAAGGCTGTGAGTCTATTTCGGTTTTGTAAATAAGTTCATTAGCATTATTTTTTTACATTCTACATGTAAGCAATATATGATATTTGTCTTTGCCTGTCTGATTTACTTCACTTAGTACAATAATCTCCATGTCCATCCATGTGGCTGCAAATGGCATTATGCCGTCTTTTTTTTTTTTAAACATCTTTATTGAAGTATAATTGCTTTACAATGGTGTGTTAGTTTCTGCTTTATAACAAAGTGAATCAGTTATACATATACATATGTTCCCATATCTCTTCCTTCTTGCATCTCCCTCCCTCCCACCCTCCCCATCCCATCCCTCTAGGTGGTCACAAAGCACAGAGCTGATCTCCTTGTGCTATGCTGCTGCTTCCCACTAGCTATCTATTTTACATTTGGTAGTGTATATATGTCCATGACACTCTCTCACCCTGACACATCTCACCCTTCCCCCTCCCCATATCCTCAAGTCCATTCTCTAGTAGGTCTGTGTCTTTATTCCCGTCTTGCCACTAGGTTCTTCTTTTTTTTTTATTAGATTCCATATATATGTGTTAGCATACTGTATTTGTTTTTCTCTTTCTGACTTACTTCACTCTGTATGACAGACTCTAACTCAATCCACCTCATTACAAATACCTCCATTTCATTTCTTTTTATGGCTGAGTAATATTCCATTGTATATATGTGCCACATCTTCTTTATCCATTCATCTGTCGATGGACATTTAGGTTGTTTCCATGTCCTGGCTATTGTAAATAGAGCTGCAATGAACATTTTGGTACATGACTCTTTTTGAACTATGGTTTTCTCAGGGTATATGCCCAGTAGTGGGATTGCTGGGTCGTATGGTAGTTCTATTTGTAGTTTTTTAAGGAACCTCCATACTGTTCTCCATAGTGGCTGTATCAATTTACATTCCCACCAACAGTGCAAGAGTGTTCCCTTTCCTCCACACCCTCTCCAGCATTTATTGTTTCTAGATTTGTTGATGATGGCCATTCTGACCGGTGTGAGATGATATCTCATTGTAGTTTTGATTTGCATTGCTCTAATGATTAATGATGTTGAGCATTCTTTCATCTGTCTGTTGGCAATCTGTATATCTTCTTTGGAGAAATGTCTATTTAGGTCTTCTGCCCATTTTTGGATTGGGTTGTTCGTTTTTTTTGTTATTGAGCTGCATGGGCTGCTTGTAAATCTTGGATATTAATCCTCTGTCAGTTGCTTCATTTGCAAATATTTTCTCCCATTCTGAGGGTTGTCTTTTGGTCTTGTTTATGGTTTCCTTTGCTGTGCAAAAGCTTTTAAGTTTCATTACGTCCCATTTGTTTATTTGTGTTCTTATTTCCATTTCTCTAGGAGCTGGGTCAAAAAGAATCTTGCTGTGATGTATGTCATAGAGTGTTCTGCCTATGTTTTCCTCTAAGAGTTTGATAGTGTCTGGCCTTACACTTAGGTCTTTAATCCATTTTGAGATTATTTTTGTGCATGGTGTCAAGGAGTGTTCTAATTTCATATGTTTACATGTATCTGTCCAATTTTCCCAGCACCACTTATTGAAGAGGGTGTATATTCTCCACTGTATGTGCTTGCCTCCTTTATCAAAGATAAGGTGACCATATGTGCGTGGGTTTATCTCTGGGCTTTCTATCCGGTTCCATTGATCTATATTTCTGTTTTTGTGCCAGTACCAAACTGTCTTGATTACTCTAGCTTTGTAATATAGTCTGAAGTCAGGGAGCCTGATTCCCCCAGCTCCATTTTTCATTCTCAAGATTGCTTTGGTTTTTGGGGTCTTTTGTGTTTCCATACAAATTGTGAAAATTTTTGTTCTAGTTCTGTGAAAAATGCCAGTGGTAGTTTGATAGGGATTGCATTGAATCTGTAGATTGCTTTGGGTAGTAGAGTCACTTTCACAATGTTTATTCTTCCAATCCAAGAACATGGTATATCTCTCCATCTATTTGTATCATCTTTAATTTCTTTCATCAGTGTCTTATAATTTTCTGCATACAGGTCTTTTGTCTCCTTAGGTAGGTTTATTCCTAGATATTTTATTCTTTTTGTTGCAATGGTAAACAGGAGTGTTTTCTTAATTTCACTTTTAGATTTTTCGTCATTCGTGTATAGAAATGCAAGAGATTTCTGTGCATTAATTTTGTTTCCTGCTACTTTACCAAATTCATTGATTAGCTCTAGGAGTTTTCTGGTAGCATGTTTAGGATTCTCTATGTATAGTATCATGTCATCTGCAAACAGTGACAGCTTTACTTCTTCTTTTCCGATTTGGATTCCTTTTATTTCTTTGTCTTCTCTGATTGCTGTGGCTAACACTTCCAAAACTATGTTGAATAATAGTGGTGAGAGTGGGCAACCTTGTCTTGTTCCTGACCTTAGTGGAAATGGTTTCAGTTTTTCACCATTGAGGACAATGTTGGCTGTGGGTTTGTCACATATGGCCTTTATTATGTTGAGGAAAGTTCCCTCTATGCCTACTTTCTGCAGGGCTTTTATCATAAATGGGTGTTGAATTTTATCAAAAGCTTTCTCTGCATCTATTGAGAAGATCATATGGTTTTTCTCCTTCAATTTGTTATTATGGTGTATCACGTTGATTGATTTGCGTATATTGAAGAATCCTTGCATTCCTGGGATAAACCCCACTTTATCATGATGTATGACCTTTTAATGTGCTGTTGGATTCTGTTTGCTAGTATTTTGTTGAGGATTTTTTCATCTATGTTCATCAGCGATATTGGCCTTTAGTTTTCTTTATTTGTGACATCTTTGTCTGGTTTTGGTATCAAGGTGATGGTGGCCTCGTAGAATGAGTTTGGGAGTGTTCCTCCCTCTGCAATATTTTGGAAGAGTTTGAGAAGGATAGGTGTTAGCTCTTCTCTAAATGTTTGATAGAATTCGCCTGTGAAGCCATCTGGTCCTGGGCTTTTGTTTGTTGGAAGGTTTTTAATCACAGTTTCAATTTCAGTGCTTGTGATTGGTCTGTTCATATTTTCTATTTCTTCCCGGTTCAGTCTCGGCAGGTTGTGCATTTCTAAGAATCTGTCCATTTCTTCCAGGTTGTCCATTTTATTGGCAAAGAGTTGCTTGTAGTAATCTCTCATGATCCTTTGTATTTCTGCAGTGTCAGTGGTTACTTCTCCTTTTTCATTTCTAATTCTATTGATTTGAGTCTTCTCCCTTTTTCTCTTGATGAGTCTGGCTAATGGTTTATCAATTTTGTTTGTCTTCTCAAAGAACCAGCTTTTAGTTTCATTGATTTTTGCTATTGTTTCCTTCATTTCTTTTTCCTTTATTTCTGACCTGATCTTTATGATTTCTTTCCTTCTGCTAGCTTTGGGGTATTTTTGTTCTTCTTTCTCTAATTGCTTTAAGTGCAAGGTTAGGTTGTTTATTCGAGATGTTTCCTGTTTCTTGAAGTAGGCTTGTATTGCTATAAACTTCCCTCTTAGCACTGTTTTTTCTGTGTCCCATAAGTTTTGGGTCGTCGTGTCTCCATTGTCATTTGTTTCTAGGTATTTTTTGATTTCCCCTTTGATTTCTTCAGTGATCACTTCGTTATTAAGTAGTGTATTGTGTAGCCTCCATGTGTTTATATTTTTTACAGATCTTTTCCTGTAATTGATATCTAGTCTCATAGCATTGTGGTCGGAAAAGATACTTGATACGATTTCAATTTTCTTAAATTTACCAAGGCTTGATTTGTGACCCAAGATATGATCTATCCTGGAGAATGTTCCATGAGCAATTGAGAAAAATGTGTATTCTGTTGTTATTGGGTGGAATGTCCTGTAAATATCAATTAAGTCCATCTATTTTAATGTAACTTTTAAAGCTTGTGTTTCCTTATTTATTTTCATTTTGGATGACCTGTCCATTGGTGAAAGTGTGGTGTTAAAGTCCCCTACTATGATTGTGTTGCTGTCGATTTCCCCTTTTATGGCTGTTAGTATTTGCCTTATGTATTGAGGTGCTCCTATGTTGGGTGCATAAATATTTACAATTGTTAACCTTCCTCTTGGATTGATCCCTTGATCATTATATAGTGTCCTTCTTTGTTTCTTTTAATAGTCTTTATTTTAAAGTCTATTTTGTCTGATATGAGAATTGCTACACCATCTTTCTTTTGATTTCCATTTGCATGGAATATCTTTTTCCATCCCCTCACTTTCAGTCTGTATGTGTCTCTAGGTCTGAAGTGGGTTTCTTGTAGACAGCATATATATGGGTCTTGTTTTTGTATCCATTTAGCCAGTCTGTGTCTTTTCGTGGGAGCATTTAATTCATTTACATTTAAGGTAATTATCGATATGTATGTTCCTATTCCCATTTTCTTAAATGTTTTGGGTTTGTTATTGTAGGTGTTTTCCTTCTCTTGTGTTTCTTGCCTAGAGAAGTTCCTTTAGCATTTGTTGTAAAGCTGGTTTGGTGGTGCTGAACTCTCTCAGCTTTTGCTTGTCTCTAAAGATTTTAATTTCTCCATCACATCTGAATGAGATCCTTGCTGGGTTGAGTAATCTTGGCTGTAGGTTTTTCTCCTTCATCACGTTAAGTATATCCTGCCACTCCCTTCTGGCTTGCAGAGTTTTGGCTGAAAGCTCAGATGTTATCCTTATGGGGATTCCCTTGTGTGTTATTTGTTGTTTTTCCCTTGCTGCTTTTAATATATTTTCTTTATATTTAATTTTTGACAGTTTGATTAATATGTGTCTTGGCGTGTTTCTCCTTGGGTTTATCCTGTATGGGACTCTCTGTGCTTCCAGGACTTGATTAACTATTTCCTTTCCCATATTAGGGAAGTTTTCAACTATAATCTCTTCAAATATTTTCTCAGTCCCTTTCTTTTTCTCTTCTTCTTCTGGGACCCCTATAATTCGAATGTTTGTGCATTTAATGTTGTCCCAGAGGTCTCTGAGACTGTCATCAGTTCTTTTCATTCCTTTTTCTTTATCCTGCTCTGCAGTAGTTATTTCCACCATTTTATCTTCAAGGTCACTTATCCTTTCTTCTGCCTCAGTTATTCTGCTATTGATCCCATCTAGAGAATTTTTAATTTCATTTATTGTGTTTTTCATCGTTGCTTGGTTCCTCTTTAATTCTTCTATGTCCTTGTTAAATGTTTCTTGCATTTTGTCTATTCTATTTCCAAGATTTTGGATCATCCTTACTATCATTATTCTGAATTCTTTTTCAGGTAGGCTACCTATTTCCTCTTCATTTGTTAGGTCTGGTGTGTTTTGACCCTGCTCCTTCATCTGCTGTGTGTTTTTCTGTCTTCTCGTTTTGCTTATCTTACTGTGTTTGGGGTCTCCTTTTCACAGGCTGCAGGTTCGTAGGTCCCGTTGTTTTTGGTATCTGTCCCCAGTGGCTAAGGTTGGTTCAGTGGGTTGTGTAGGCTTCCTGGTGGAGGGAACTAGTGCCTGTGTTCTGGTGGATGAAGCTGGATCTTGCCTTTCTGGTGCGCATGTCCACGTCTGGTGGTGTATTTTGGGGTGTCTGTGGCCTTTTTATGATTTTAGGCAGCTTGTCTGCTAATGGATGGGGCTGTGATCCTGTCTTGCTTGTTGTTTGGCATAGGCTGTCCAGCGCTGTAGCTTGCTGGTCGTTGAGTGAAGCTGGGTCTTGATGTTGAGATGGAGATCTCTGAGAGATTTTTGCCGTTTGGTATTACGTAGAGCTGGGAGGTCTCTTGTGGACCAGTGTCCTGAAGTTGGCTCTCCCACCTCAGAGGCACGGCCCTGATGCCTGGCTGGAGCACCAAGAGCCTTTCATCCACACGGCTCAGAGTAAAAGGGAGAAAAAATAGAAAGAAAGAAAGAAAGAGGATATAATATAGTGACGTAAACTAAAGCTATTATAAAGTAAAGCTATACAGACAAAATCTCACCCAGAATCATATACATATACACTCAAAAATAGGAAAAGGGGAGAAATTAATATATCCTGCACCCAAAGTCCACCTCCTGAGTTTGGGATGATTCGTTGTCTATTCAGGTATTCAACAGATGCAGGCACATCAAGTTGTTTGTGGAGTTTTAATCTGCTGATTCTGAGGCTGCTGGGAGAGATTTCCCTTTCTCTTCTTTGTTCGCACAGCTCCCGGGGTTCAGCTTTGGATTTGGACCCGCCTCTGCGTGTAGGTCGCCTGAGGGCGTCTTTTCTCCGCTCAGCCAGAAAGGGGTTAAAGGAGCAGCTGCTTCGGGGCCTCTGGTTCACTCAGGATGGGGGGAGGGCACGGTACGGAGGAGGTGGGCGAGCCTGCAGCAGCAGAGGCCGGCGTGACGTTGCTGCAGCCTGAAGCGCGTCGTGCGTTCTCCCGGGAAAGTTGTCCCTGGATCACGGGACCCTGGCAGTGGCGGGCTGCACCGGCTCCCAGGAGGGGCGGTGTGGAGAGTGACCTGTGCTCACACACAGACTTTTTGGTGGCCGCAGCAGCAGCCTTAGTGTCTCACGCCCGTCTCTGGGGCCCACACTGATCGCCGCGGCTCGCGCCCGTCTCTGGAGTTCATTTAGGTGGCACTCTGAATCCCCTCTCCTTGCGTGCCGCAAAACAAAGAGGCAAGAAAAAGTCTCTTGCCTCTTCGGCAGCTGCAGACTTTTTCCCGGACTCCCTCCTGGCTAGCTGTGGTGCACTAACCCCTTCAGGCTGTGTTCACGCCGCCAACCCCAGTCCTCTCCCTGCAATCCGACCGAAGCCCGAGCCTCAGCTCCCAGCCCCACCACCCTGGCGGGTGAGCAGACAAGCCTCTCGGGCTGCTGAGTGCTGCTCGGCGCCGAGCCTCTGTGCGGGAGTCTCTCCGCTTTGCCCTCCACACCCTTGTGGCTGTGCTCTCCTCCGTGGCTCCGAAGCTTCCCCCCTCTGCCACCCACAGTCTCTGCTGGCAAAGAGGCTTCCTAGTGCGTGGAAACCTTTCCTCCTTCATGGCTCCCTCCCACTGGTGCAGGTCCCGTCCCTATTCTTTTGTCTCTGTTATTTCTTTTTTTTTTGCCGTACCCAAGTACGTGGGGTGTTTCTTGCCTTTTGGGAGGTCTGACGTCTTCTGCCAGCATCCAGTGGGTGTTCTGTAGGAGCAGTTCCACGTGTAGATATATTTCTAATGTATCTGTGGGAAGGAAGGTGATCTCCACGTCTTACTCTTCCTCCATCTTCTCTCTGTCCCCCTATGTCGTTCTTTTTAATGGCTAATATTCCATTGCATATATGTACCACATCTTTTTTATGTATTCATCTGTCAATGGACATTTAGATTGCTTCCATGTCTTAGCTACTGTAAACAGTACTGCAATGAATATTGGGGTGCATGTGTCCTTTCAAACCATGTTTTTCTCAGTATATATGCTCAAGAGTGTGATTGATGGATCATGTGATAGCTCTATTTTTAGTTTTATAAGGAACTTCCATACTGTTCTCCATAGTGGTTCTATCAATTTACATTCCCACCAACAGAGTAGGAGGGTTCCCTTTTCTCCACACCCTCTCCAGTGTTTATTGTTTCTATACTTTGTGATAATGACCATTCTGACTGCTGTGAGGTGATATCTCATTGTAGTTTTGATCTGCAATTCTCTAATAATTAGCAATGTTGAGTATCTTTTCATGTGTATTTTGGCCATCTGTATGTCTTCTTTGGAGAAATGTCTATTTAGGTCTTCTGCCCATTTTTGGATTGAGTTGTTTGTTTTTTTGATATTGAGCTGCATGAGCTGTTTTTATATTTTGGAGATTAATCCCTTGTCAGTTACTTCATTTGCAAATATTTTCTCCCATTCTGAGGGTTGTCTTTTTGTTTTGGTTATGGTTTCCTTTGCTGTGAAAAAGGTTTTAAGTTTATTTAGGTCCCATTTGTTTATTTTTGTCCTTATTTTCATTACTCTAGGAGGTGGGTCAAAAAAGATCTTGCTGTGATTTATGTCAAAGAGTGTTCTGCCTATGTTTTCCTCTAAGAGTTTTACAGTGTACACACTTACATTTAGATCTTTAATCCATTTTGAGTTTATTTTTGTGTATGGTGTTAGGGAGTGTTCCAATTTCATTATTTTACATGTAGCTTTCCAGTTTTTCAGCACCACTTATTGAAGGGCTGTCTTTTCTCCATTGTATATTCTTGCCTCCTTTATCAAAGATAAGGTGACCATATGTGCGTGGGTTTATCTCTGGACTTTCTGTCCTGTTCTATTGATCTATATTTCTGTTTTTGTGCCAATACTACACTGTTTTGATGACTGTAGCTTTGTAGTATAGTCTGAAGTCAGGGAAGCTGATACCACTGGCTTTGTTTTTCTTTCTCAAGATTGCTTTGGCTATTTGGGATTTTTTGTGTCTCCATACAAATTCAATTTTTTTTTTTTCTAATTCTGTGAAAAACACCGTTGGTAATTTTATAGGTTTGCATTGAATCTGTAGATTGCCTTGGGTAGTATACTCATTTTCACAATATTGATTTTTCCAATCCTAGAACATGGTATCTCTTTCCTTCTGTTTGTGTCATCTTCAATTTTTTTCATCAGCATCTTATAGTTTTTGGAGTGCAGGTCTTTTGTCTCCTTAGGTAGGTTTATTCATAGGTAATTTATTCTTTTAGATGTGATGGTAAATGAGATTGTTTCTTTAATTTCTCTTTCTGATCTTTCATTGTTAGTGTATAGAAATGCAACCGATTTCTGTGTATTAATTTTGTATCCTGCAAATTTACCGAATTCATTGATGAGCTCTAGTAGTTTTCCAGTAGTATCTTTAGGATTTTCTATGTATACAATCATGACATCTGCAAACAGTGACAGTTTTATTTCTTCTTTTCCAACTTGAATTCCTTTTATCTCTTTTTCTTCTTTGCTTGTCATGGCTAAGACTCTCAAAACTATGTTAACTAAAAGTGGTGAGAGTGGACATCCTTGTCTTGTTCCTGAACTTTGAGGAAATGCTTTCAGCTTTTCACCATTGAATATGATGTTAGCTGTAGGTTTGTCATAAATGGCCTTTATTTTGTTGAGGTATGTTCCCTCTCTGCTCACTTTCAGGAGAGTTTTTATCATAAATCGATGTTGAATTTTGTCAAAAGCTTCTTCTGTATCTGTTGAGATATTCATGAGGTTTTTATTCTTCAGTTTGTTGATGCGGTGTATCACACTGATTGATTTGTGCATATTGAAAACTACTTGCATCCCTGGGGTAAATTCCACTTGATCATGGTGTATGACCCTTTTAATGTATTGTTGGATTTGGATTTCTAGTATTTTGTTGAGGATTTTTGTGTCTATGTTCATTGGTGATATTGGCTTGTATTTTTCTTTTTTTGTGGTATCTTTGTCTGGTTTTAGTATTAGGGTGATGATGGCCTCATAGAATGAGTTTGGGAGTATTCTTTCCTCTGCAATTTTTTTGGAAGAGTTTCAAAATTATTGTGTTACTGTCTATTTCTCCTTTTATAGCTCTTAGTATTTGCCTTATATATTGGGGTGCTCCTTTGTTGGGTGCATATATATTTACAGTTGTTATATCTTCTTGCATTGATACCTTGATCATTATGTCACTCTTTGTCTCTTGTAACAGTCTTTATTTTAAACTCTATTTTGTCTGATATGAGTATTGCTACTCCAGTTTTCTTTTGATTTTCATTAGTATGGAATATCTTTTTCCATCTCCTCACTTTCAGTCTGTATGTTTCCCTAGGTCTGAAATGGGTCTCTTGTAGACAGCATATATATGGGTCTTGTTTTTGGATCAATTCAGTCACTCTATGTGTTTTGGTTGGAGCATTTAATCCATTTCCATTTAAGGTA
The DNA here is from genome assembly GCF_965194825.1 of Balaenoptera physalus. Taxonomy (NCBI): domain Eukaryota; kingdom Metazoa; phylum Chordata; class Mammalia; order Artiodactyla; family Balaenopteridae; genus Balaenoptera; species Balaenoptera physalus. Next base: position 106,778,855 of record NC_138888.1, read on the forward strand.
ATTATCAAAATGTATGTTCCTATTGCCATTTTCTGAATTGTTTTGTATTTGTTTTTGGAGGTCTTTTTTCTTCCCTTCCTCTTTTGTTCTCTTCTCTTGTGATTTGATGACTAAATTTAGTGTTGTGTTTGGATTCCTTTTTCTTTTTTGTGTGTGTATCTGTTGTAGATTTTCAGGTTGCAGTTACCATGAGGTTTTGATACAGCAGTATATATATAAATAAAATTATTTTACATTGCTGGTCTTTTAATTTCAAATGTACTTCTAATATCCTGCATTTGTGCTCTCTTCTTTTCACAATTGCTGGTTTTGATATCATATTTGTGTGTGGATGATTTCCTAATTTTACTTTACGTTTTCCTTTACAGGTGAGCTTTTCCATTCTTAATTTTCTTGTTTCTAATATTGGCCTTTACTTTTCTGCTTAGAGAAATTCCTTTATCATTTGTTGCAAAGCTGATCTGGTGGGGCTGAATTCTCTTAGCTTTTGCTTGTCTGTAAAGCTTTTGATTTCTCCATTGAATATGAATGAGAGTCTTACTGGGTAGAGTTTTCTTGGTTGTAGGTTCATCCCTTTCATCACTTTAAATATATTGTGCCACTTCCTTCTGGCCTGTAGGATTTCTGCTGAGAAATCAGCTGATAACCTTAAAGGAGTTCCCTTGTATATTATCTGTTGCTTTTCCCTTGTTGCTTTTAATAGTTTTCTTTGCCTTTAAATTTTGTCAGTTTCTTTACTATGTGTCTCAGTGTGTTCCTCCTTGGGTTTATCCTGCCTAGTACTCTCTGTGCTTCCTGGACTTGGGTGACTGCTTCCTTTCCCATGTTCAAGAAGTTTTCAGCTATTATCCCTTCAAATATTTTCTCAGGTCCTTTCTCTCTCTCTTCTCCTTCTGAGACCCCTATAATGTGAATGTTGATATATTTAACGTTGTCTCAGAATTCTCTTTGACTGTCTTCATTTCTTTTCATTCTTTTTTCCTTATTCTGTTCCACGGCAGTGATTTCCACCATTCTTCCAGCTCATATATCTGTTCTTCTGCTATTGATTCCTTCTAGTGTATTTTTATTTCTGATACTGCATTGTTCATTTCCGTTTGTTTGTCCTTTAGTTCTTCTAGGTCTTTGTTAAACATTTCTTGTATCTTCTCAATCTGTGCCTTTATTATTTTTCCAAGATCTTGGATCATCTTCACTATCATTACTCTGAATTCGTTTTCCAGTAGATTGCCTATCTCCACTTCACTTAGCTGTTCTTCTGGGGTTTTATCTTGTTCCTTCATCTGGGACATATTCCTCTGCCATCTCATTCTGTCTAACTTTCTGTGATTGCAGTTTCTTTTCCACAAGCTGCAGGATTGTAGTTCTTCTTGCATCTGCTGTCTGTCCCCTGGTGGATGAGGTTGTCTAAGAGGCTTGTACAGGCTTCCTGGTGGAACGATTGTATTCCTGCACACTTGTTGCTAGAGCTGGGTCTTGTTCCTCTGGTGGGCAGGGCAGTGCTCAGGAAGAATTTAAGCAGCCTGTCTGCTGGTGAGTGGGCCTGTGTTCCTGCCTTGTTGGTTGTTTGACATGAGACGTCCCAGTACTGGAGCCCACTAGCTGTTGGGTGGAGCTAGGTCTTGGAAAGGAAATGGCAGCCTCCTAAAGGGCTCATGCCAATGAGCACTCACCAGCACTGCTGCTGCCAGCATCTTTATCCCCACAGTGGGCCACAGCTGCCGCGACCTCCACAGGAGACCCTCCAATACTAGCAGGTAGGTCTAGCCCAGTCTCTTTTGAGGTCACTGCTTTTTTCCCTGGGTCTTTGTGTGTACTAGACCTTGTGTGTGCCCTCCAAGTGTGGAGTTTTTGTTTCCCCCTGTCCTGTGAAATCCCTGCAATCAAATGCTGCTGGGCTTCAAAACCGTATTCTCTTCCCTTTGCCAGACTCCCAGGCTGGGAAGCCTGATGAGGGGCTCAGGACTTTTACTTCTGTAGGAGAACTTCTGTGGTATAACTATTTTCCAGTTTGTGGGTCACCCACCTAGCAGGTATGGGATTTGATTTTATTGTGATTGTGCCCCTCCTACCATCTCGTTGTAGCTTCTCCTTTGTCTTTGGATGTATGGTATCTTTTTTGGTAGGTTCCAGCATTTGTCTTTTGCTGATGGCTGTTCAGCAGTTAGCTGTGATTTTGATGTTTTTGTAAGAACAGATAAGCTCATCTCCTTCTACTCTGCCATCTGAAAAACAGCTGTAGATTCTTCACTGGGTAAGGAATCTATCAAAACAACGTCTTTTGCCATGCATGCAATCAGCATGCTGCAAAAAGCTGGGCAGTTATGTGAGCCAATCTGCCATGTTCTTCCTGCAGACAAAGAGATGCAAAAGCCAACTATATACATTCTTTTTTTTTTCTATATTTTATTTCATCATATGGGTTTTTTTTTTAATTAATTAATTTATTTATTTTTGGCTGTGTTGAGTCTTCGTTTTGGTGCGAGGGCTTCTCTAGTTGTGGCAAGCAGGGGCCACTCTTCATCGCGGTGCATGGGCCTCTCACTATCGCAGCCTCTCTTGTTGTGGAGCACAGGCTCCAGACGCGCAGGCTCAGTAGTTGTGGCTCACGGGCCTAGTTGCTCCGTGGCATGTGGGATCTTTCCAGACCAGGGCTCAAACCCGTGTTGCCTGCATTAGAAGGCAGATTCTCAACCACTGCGCCACCAGGGAAGCCCGCAAAAGCCAACTATACTTCAATTAAAAAAAAATATATAGTAGATATTTCATCTCAAGGAAGTATTGCTAACAGTGGCTTAATTGCTCATATATAAAGATAATAATTGAATATACTGTTCTTGATTAAACTTAATGAGTGATCTTATTATTTAATAATCTAATGTCAATTATTTTAATATTGAGTATTGTTTCACAGGTCCTAAATATAATTTAATTGGAACCACAATTGTTAATGTGGGATATTAACTATATCACTGATATTTAATCTCAATCACAAATGCAAAAAATATATTTAGAAAACCATCTCTCCAGTGGAAAGGTCTGAAGTTTTAGCTGAGAACAGTCTTTCAGAAGAATCATGACATATGTAGAAAAAAATGTTTTCCACAGAAGAACATAAAGGAAAATATATCTCTTCTCATGCTTCTTAAGAGTATGCACACTGAAAGAAAAGGTCAACTAGAATAATACTTTTAGTTTAGAATTAGCCAGAAAACAACTCAATTTCATGGGTATTTTCAATATTAAATGAAAAGCTTTTAGCTTCTCTTTGTGGAGCTGCCCATAATTGTTAGACAATCTGACTCTGGCTCACTGAATGCAAACAGTTACTTTACCAGTAGAAAGGCCCATGGACAGAGGGGTAATCCTGTCCTAACATGGAAGCTGGAGCCAACCCATCGTCCCAGAAGAGTAGGCAGCCAAGCCCCGGGCAGCATGTGGGCTCCCTGTCAACCACAAGCCTCTGCCTTAGAATCACACTCAGTGTAGGAGAGAAGAGTTGGTGTATTTCTAGGAACACAGTTGATGTATAAACTCAAATGCAGAATTGATTTTTTTCTAAGGTCGGTAAGACCATGCCTAAGTTTTATTAATAAATCAAAGATGAACAAATCAAAACTCTGCCAATTAAGAGATCATTTTTTCACTGGAGACATGAAATATAAAAATATCAAGCAATCACATAAGAAGAGACAACAGTACATAATTGAATGCAAAATGAATGGCACACTATGATGGTACTAGAGGGTAAAAATCATTAAGACTGCAAATATTAGTAACATTTTAAGTAATAAATGAAGCTGAAGTAAGCTCCTAATTATGAGTAGTGTTTAAGTGGATAGAAGAGAAACCTTGGCAGGTGGGGCAGGGAGGAGACTGATCTAATTGTAGCAGAAAATTCCTCTTGTGGAGCTGCCAGAATACATTTAGTAAGTAAGAGCCTAAATTGGAGGGAGTGGGTACAAGAATTGCAAATGGGGGTTTTCTACTTAGTTCTTTTGTCAATGATCTGCCAGTCAAAATGTTAACTCTTGGAGTTTAACTCAGTTTACTTTTTTTTAAATACAAAATTTTGTTATTTTGATTTTATAGTAATTTCTTTACATTTTTATGGCTGATTAAACAAATTAATGTTGTTTTTAATATAAATATGGTAGGCAATTAACAAAGAACACATGTTCAGATTTTATGGGAAGGTTTATCACTGTCAATTAAAAACAAATTTAACATAAGCTGGAATAATAATAACAAGCTGGAGTAATTGTTAAATCATGACTTTTATAATCTTAGAATAATCAGATTGAGAGTTGATATCCGACATGAAGGAATTTTGTTATTTGCTGTCTTTTTGATTGTTTATTGACAAGGTTGGCCTATTACATGTATTCCCTCTAGTTTTTGCTAACACAGGCGGCAGCTGAGAACTTGCTGCTGTAAGATGAGCGGTAGCCATGCAAACAGGAAAACAGTGGGTAACCCACATCGCCACTGTGTTCATCATGGATACTTTACCTTTCCTGGCATCTACCCTGAGTACCTAAACATAATAAAATGTATGGCATACTAAGCTTTTCTTTCAGGTTCTAATTACTGGAGAGTTGTAGTGATTACTTATGTGACTACAGAGGACAAATATAAAATAAATCACTACAAGTTTGGGAGAAGAACAATTAAAAGTAGTTCAAACAGGAGTCCTCGAGAGAGTTCTATATATGTTTGTAATTATGAAAAAAATCTGTTCTATTCATTTGACCTTTAAAGCACCTTTTGTGCTGATTTTAGAGAAAGCATTAAGAAGTCTTGATGGAAAAATTTTACACTGCACAGTGTGCTGGGCAAACTGTATCATCAGCAAATGCTAAACAATAATGTTGTAAGACTGTTTTCCTGCATCCTGTCAATTCCTGTTGGACTCAATTGGGCACAATCAGAACAGCATTGCCTCCACTCTAATGAAAGATATGACTGCCGTTAAAAGTGTGTCTCTTGAAGAAAATAACAATCCTGCTAGATAAAATATTAGAGTTGCATTTTTGGCAAAGAAAATCTGATGGTCTACATTGTTATGATGAGGGGGCCATACTTACCTTTCATCTTCCTTCAGCTACTGGAATATATGTATGAGAAAAGACGATATACCATCCTGGTATCCATTTACAGTGGGTAATTTATTTCAGAAATGATAATAGCTTTGAAGACAAGAATAGCAAAAGCAGAATTTTAAGTATGAAAATGTCCCATGCTTATTTAAAGTCTGCAGTATTAGTATATAGACAATAGTGTTCCTGATAGTGAATCAGTCTACCCTATGTGACAATGAATAGAAATTGTATTAAAATAATAAAAATCATAATAAATTTCAAGGAAAAACATCAAATGTGATATGCTCACAAATAATTAATTTCTCCCCATGATATATGAACTTCAGTTCTTCTGTTCAGATGAAAGGTCATGACCAGTCTATAGATTGGAGTTGATAGTCAAAGGCTCATCACCTGACCCACTGCTATTCATGCAAAAAAAAAAAAAAAAAAACTCCTTAAGGAATTAAATTCCATGTGGCTAATGTTAATTAAGAAGGACATGTCTTGAGATTCTGACAAAAACTATTATAAGGTCTAGCTCCAACTGAGAATCACATCCCGTACTCAATTAATATTAATCCTGCTTCACTGATGTGATTATAAGACAATAGGAAAGCTCTTTCTGTACATTGGGGCAAACAATCATCCCAGGATTCTCCATACTCTAGGTACTAGTATCTGTATCAGTCAGGGCTTTCCCAGAGAAACAGACGCAGCAGAAGATATATATTAGGATAATTATTTCAAGGAATTGGCTTATGGGATTGTGGGGTCTGGCTGGATAAGTACAACGTCTGAAGGGCAGGCTTGCAGGCTGGAAACTTTGGGCAGGAGTCGAAACCACAGTTCACACATGAAATTTATTCTTCTTCAGGGAAACATCAGTTTTGCTCTCAAAGACTTTCAATTGATTAAATGAGGTCCATTCACATTATGGAAGGTCATCTCCTTTACTTAAAGTCAGCTGATGGTAGATGGGAACAACATAACAAAATGCCTTCACAACAACACCTAGTTTAGTGTTTGAATAACAGGGGACTGTAGCCTAGCTAAGTTGTCACATAAAATTAACATCCCAGGTAGTAAATTGAGAAAAATTTCAGAAGAAAACTTAGGAACATACAATGTAAATATTAAGAAGCTTATATATTGCAAATCAAATGCTAGAATTTTTCTTAAGAAAATAAAATATGTGTATTAAAATGTACAGATATTGTAGTTTTATAGAAGGGTTAAAAAAATGGGGCAAAAGACACCCAAATACTCAATGGTTAGATATTTTAGAAATAAATTAAAGTATGAACAATTACTATACATTCATTAAAATTAATAGTTCAGAATAACATTAACATACATAAATGGTTACATCATATTCATATTATTATATTAAGAAAGAAGACAAACTCTGAAAGAGTTTATACGTTACATTTTCAACTTTGGAGTAAATTCTATAATAAAATGAAGGTTTTAAATTGTAATAAAAGAAAAATTGTTCCTTTTGGGTTCAATGCAGGTCATTGTGCTTTTCCTTTTTTATATTTTCAGTATTTTATGAAATATTTTCTAACAAATACTTGAATTGGAAAAAGTAGAGCACATGCTCTCTTCAAAATAAAAATGTTTTCAGTCATTAGGCACATAATATATTTCAGACAGTGTCCTGGAAAACTTCTCAATATTCAACACATACTGCAGTGTTTGCCACATACAAGGTCCTGTTCTAGATGTGAGGATGCTGTAATAATGTAAGAAAAAGCTCTCTTCATGATGTTTACATTCTGTAGAGAATGAGCTACCAACCTCTGTACTGAATATAACTTTTTCCACATCTCAAAGTAGACAAGCTTAAAAATCTGGTATTGAACTGAACTCGCATTCTTAACTATAAGCAAAAAAAGTCTTTATTTTGGAAGCGCTTACTGTTATTTACATTCTTCGTTGTATATGTTGTATTTAAATAAAATTCAGACTCCTAACCAACTTAAAAAAAAAAGTCTTTAAAACTCCACTTTATTTCTCTTCCAGCTTTCACCCGCACTCAAATCTCTCATCTGTAGCATCTACTATTCTTCCCTTTTCTTATCGTAGTCATCTTAATCACCCTGAGATCAACTCTGGAGTATTTCTAACTTTACTTTATATTTCATTGTAGTCTGTACTACGCAACTTAGTACAATTGTGTATGAAATTAATATATATGTCACATTTTCTCATTATTCTTCTCTAAGTAGTCAGTTCTGCAAGGATGGGGGCCACAGTTGAATATGGATTAAGCACAAATGGTTAAATGAAGGAAAGCAGGTAGACATGTTTCTTCCCATTAGGATAAAATATTCTAATTTGTAATATAAATACTATAAATGTATTTTATATATACAGATAAATATGTATTTTAGATACATATATGCAGATATATGTGTGTGCACATATATGTACATGTGGGTATATGTATACATATATGTATATCCCTTTAAATTTTAGAATATAGAATAACTTTTATTTCTTGATAAAAATGCCACTGACAATTTTTGGAATAAAAAATAGATTATAAATGATAAACATTTCAATACATCAAGAAAATCTGTGAAAAAGAGTTATAAGAGGCAATACTGGGCATACCAAACATTAAAATAAATTGTGCCACTACAATAATTAAAGCAATATAATTGGTTTCAAATATCACACTGAAAAACCATAAAATGCAAAGTGAAGAAGTATGTGCTTTACACATAAATTATTACTGTGAAGTGCTGGTAACGTTCAAATCTGTCCATAAGTATAAAATATAAGCAAATACTTATTTATTGGACAGGAAGAATTTTCATGCAGAGAATATGTTGAAAATACTGTTAGATATTATCATATGAATATAAATATAAAACTAAACAAAATCTTTGGCACTCAATGCTGATTGGGACAGTTTCTAGAGTGTAACTTGGCAATTTGATAATAAACCCTTAAAATTGCCAGTGATTTCCTTCAATAATTCACTTTTAAGAACACTTCTATGAAAATTATTAATTAAGGGTTAGATGACTTTTCACAAATCACAAAATCATTTATTATTCCTGAATCTTAGAAACTAAATATCCAACAATAGGTTATATAATCATTTAGGAGAATTGAAAAAAATTTTAATGAAAATGTATAGCTATTGACCTATATTTTATTGATATTGCAAAAACCAAGTGACAAAGATTCCAAGTGATGACTTTAGTTGACTGTTTAAAAACAAAATTCAACTGAGTGAAATTTAAAGATCTTACTGGCTTTATTCAGTGATTCATGGTTCATGCAGCATTCAACCTAACAGCTAGAAAGGAGATCCGAAGAGCTACACAAGGCAACAGATTTTATAGGCAGAGAGAGCAGATACAAGGAAGTCATACAAGGAAAAATAGTAGATTGGTTATTGTAAGACTACTTTCTTCACAGGGATGGCAGGGTCTCATCAGGCAGATTACGTAACTAATGCTGGTCAATTCCTCATTGACTGGTTTAAGATTCCATTTCTGGGAACCTCATATTAAGTTAATTAAGACTTAGTTTGGTGACATGAGGGCTTCACATTAGTGACTCCACTTTGGGCCTGTTTTCTTGTCTTTAACAATTATGTTGGATAAATTTCTTTATCTTTTTTCTAATTTTTTATAACGAACTTATGTTGCTCTGTAGTTAGGAAAAAAAGTGAGTTTATATATATTGTTTTATAGTTACTCTTTCAGTTATTACAATCAAAGGGCAAATAAATATATTTGAAATCTTAATGGGTATCATTTGCTTCATAAAATATGGGAAATGAGTTCATTAACAAAATATTAGTGAATAATTATTATTGCTATTCTAATATCATGAAACAGTACAAGTTATTTTTCCAAACATTAAAATTTAGAGATTGATTGGAATAAAAGTAGCTGTACTTTTTATTTTTATCATTTAATGAATAACTTCCTGGAAGCTATATCTTCCTAAGGATATTTTTAACAGTTTAATTGTAAGAAATAATTAACACAGAAAGCTTCTTGTTTGCTTCTAAATACAGAATCCAAGAATATCAAGTGAGTTCTAAAAATGTTCAACACATTTTTCTCCCATGTTCTTAATATAGAGAACATCATTGATTTTTTTTTTTAATTCAAAACTTTATCAAAGCCTTAAATTGGCTGCCTGGCTACACCTGGTCTTATGCTATTAACTTTATATCATGGTATAAGCAGAAGGGTGTAAAAAAAAATCTCTGTAAATAGTTTTTTTAGGAAAATGGTACATGCATCATAGGCCTGATTCAATTATTTCATTGTTTTTATTCTATATTCTCTACAAAATGAGCTAAATGTGTGTATGTTTGTGTGTTGTATAAAACCTGACCATTCTCACGTATATGGAACTCTGCAATTAACTACAGCCTTTCTAGGATCATGAAATCATTACTAAAATTGACCACATCCTGAGCTATGCAGTCTAAGTCAATACACTTCAAAGACTGAAAAGCAAATAGAGAATATTCAACAAGCTTGATTTAAATAAAATTTAAAATTTGATAAAATTTGATAATATAAAAAATAACGAGAAAATCCCTGTATATTTGTAAACTTGCAGTACAATTTTGAATAATTCTTGGACCAAAGAAAAACTTCACAAAATAAATTAGAAAACGTTTTGAACAGATGATAATGAAAAATAGAACTTGTGGAATATAACTAAATCTATTCTTAAAGGGAAAATTTACAATCTTAAGAGCATATATTAGATTAAAACCCTTAGAAACAGGAGAGTAAATTAAGCTCAAAGGAAAGTTAAAGGAAGAACATCATAAAGATAAGAGCAGAAGTTAACGAAGTGGAAAACAGAGACTGGCCACCATCAACAATACCAAAAGCATTCCTTGAAATTTACTACTCCCTACCAATATTGATCTACAAAGCAAATAAAATGGGAAAAGACAAAAGTAGCCAACATCACAAGAAAGAGAGCTGTCATTAGAGTTCTGACACCAATAAAAATATAAAAGGAAATTATGAAATATTTTATGCTAATTATTTTCAAAATTTAGATTAAATTAAAAAATCCTAGAAGAAAACACAACTTAAAAAATTGGACATAATACATAGATAGCTACATTTATTAAATACATTAAATCTATATTTAATACTTACCTCAAAAAAACTCTCCAAGCCCAGGTGGCTGTACTAGTAAAATCTGTCATATGTGAAAGAATATTACATAAACTTTCTGAAAGAATATAAGGACAGCATAATCTTGAAACCAACATTTTTCAAGAGCAGTACTAGAGAGGAAATTTGAAGGACGGTCTCTCTCATATATATATATATATATATGAGAAATATATACATATTATTTATATAAATACTATTAATATTTCACAGTGTGGTATTGGTACAGGGTTAGAAATTTAGACCAATAAAATAGAGAGCCCAGGAACACACACACACACAAACACCAATCGCTAAAAACAATATTGGGGGAAAAAAACAAGTAAGAGGACTTACGTACTCTACTGGGTATTAAATACTATATTTTTAGAGTAAGTTTTAAGACAGTGATATATTTATACAAAGATAGAAAAATTGACCAGTGGAACAGAATAGTGTAGGAACAGACCCATATATATGTGAACATGATTTATGATTGATACATACCTGAGACTATCTAAAAAACCAATCCCTAGTGGATTGTGGAGCTAAGCGTCAGTAGTAAAATAATATTTTCAAAAATGACATAGAAAAGGAACAACATAACAACAACAAAATATGAATCATCATATAAAAGTTTGATCAGTTGCCATACATTAAAATTAAGAGCTTTTGATCATTAAAAGGCACTATTAAGAAAGTAAAAATGTGAGACACTGAAAAGAAAAATAAAATGTTCGCAACACCAACAGAGCATATATCCCAAATATAGAGAACTCTAAGTGATTTTTGTTAAGTCCTCAACAGAAATGCATATATATTGCACCGAACAATATACAAGCATGTTTATAGTATCAATATTCATGACAGCACCAAAATGTACACTAACACTGGAATAAATAATTTGTAAAATATCAATATAAAATATGTTGAAAAAGAACAAACTGCTATTAAATTCAATGCCAAAGATGAATATGGAAAGCATAATGTTCAATGAAGTTGGAGGGTGTGTGATAAAGTGTACCGGAGTTGGAGTGGGGATTCTTAAGAGTAAGTTTCTACCTCTTGACCTAGGTAGGGCTTACCTGAGTATGATCACAATGTGGTAGTTCATAGAGATTTACCCTTTACCTGTTGCATCATGCGTAATTCAATTAAAACTTTATGTAAATATACAAATACCACATCTTCTTTATTCATTCATCTGTTGATGGATACTTAGGTTGCGTCCATAATTTATAACTGTAAATGGATTATAACCTAAAAAATTTTGAATCACTATGTGGTACACTTGAAACTAATATAATATTGTAAATCAACTAAACCCCAATTTTAAGAAATGAAACTCTGCCATTTGTTAACAACATGGATAGTCCTACAAGGTATCATGCTTACTGAAATAAGTCAATCAGAGAGAGACAAATACTCTGTTATCACTTACATGTGGAATCTAAAACATGAAACAAATCAATATAGCAAAACAGAAACAGACTCACTGGTACAGAGAACAGACTGGTGGTTACCAGTGAGGAGGACCATGGTGGGGAGAGGCAGGATGGGGGTAGGGGATTGAGAGGTACAAATTACCATATATTAAATGGATAGGCTACAGAAGAGTACTGTACAGCACAGGGAAATATAACCATTATTTTGTCATGACTTTAAATGGAGTATAATCTATAAAAATGTTGAGTCGCTGGTTTGTACATCTGAAACTTATATGATGTTGTAAATCAACTTTACTTTAATAAAGATAGATAAAAGGAGAGGCAGAATGTCACATATTCATAATACAGGATGACATAGGTGAATGTTACATGGGTGTCTTACAATATGAGTATCTTGAAAAGGATTATAATTAAGGTTACTTACTGGGTAGGTAAACAAATAAATTGACTAGACAGTGGATCTACCAAATTTTTCTATAAAGTGTTAGATAATAAATATTTTTGGGTCTTCATGTCTCAGAGTCTTTGTTGCAACTATCAACTCTGCCATGAAAGCAGCCTTAGATTATATGTAAAGAAATGTGTGGTTCTGTTACAATTAAACTTTATTTATAAAGAGGTGGCAGGCAAGATTTGGCCTACGGGCCACTGTTTCTAATACCTGGATTAGATGATTGGTTAAACAGGTGGCTAGAGTGAATGAGACATGCATATCTACACGTTGAAGCATTTTTTCTCATCTTTCTAAAAAATGGGCACATAAAAATTATTGCTGGAAATCTCCTAATTAAGTTATATTTAGTTAATTTATTTTTTTAAATTTTACTTGCTATACTTCTTGCTATGATTTATATTTCCACAACTAATTACTCTCTGCTGTATTACTATTTTCAACCTAAAGATATATAGTACACCAGATAACCATATCTAAACCTGATCCCTTTCAATAATTTTCACTCACAGAGAAAATTTAACAATGTAAAAAACTGAAGTAGAATATTATGCTCTAACATTGTTTTAGTCATTTTTGAGAAACATCTGTTTATTATCAGGATTTGTTTATTTCATTAGGTGATTGCTACAGTTTGTTGTTTTATTAAAGTTTAACTTTATATTTATGTGCTAAAATCATTAAGGATTTCTAATTTAGAATAATCTACTTCTGGCTTTGTTGGTTTTATGGTGAGATAATCTATGTACTTTAGTCTTTCTTCTTTTGTTAATAGCGAAATTAATTCGTCAAACAGATGTTTTTACAACACATGCTAAAACCATAAATTTCTTATCTAAATGGTTGCAGGCAAGAATTGGATCCATGTAAAGCTGAAATGACTATTCTAGGGAAGACTATAAATACAAGCGTATCTATTGGTTATGTACCAGGAAAAACCCTGCCAGAATCAGGGGCTGTCTTTATTGGTGGACTTCCAGATCTTCATGGAGAAAACCAGGTATTTCTGTTGATGATGTAAAATATATTCCTTATGTCATTTTATGAAAAGGAAAAGTGGGAAAACTTTAGAAGTTTCCTGGTTAGCGGGATTATCTACATGGTTTCAAAAACTTTTTTTTGCATTCTACTAACATATATATCTTCATCCATTCTGCCAAAGTGTACTAAAAGTGTATTGTTCTCATTACACAGAATTACTCCAGTGTCAATCTGCTTTCCCATCTTATGGCTATATGCGTGCATTATATTTCATGGTAAAATTAAGTGTGTGTGCTTTTCTTCACCCCATGCTAGTAATTTCTCTGGATATATGAGGAGTTGGCTCATATATCCACACATAAAATATGATTCAAGAAATGGAACTGGAACTCCATCCCCCAGTCTCTGCTTCACAAAGTGTTCCCAAGTATAAGAACACTCTCTACTGAGTTCTGTGCTTATGCCAGCCTAATCGCTAAATCTCCATTTAGGTAATTAGCTCATTGTTGTCATTATTAACCTGTATTTTAGGATGAGAGCTTGCATGCTGACTTAAATGGTATTGATTATTTGGTTCCACTTTGTTATTATAGGCCATTACTTTAAAAATGTGACATTGCTTGTTAAGTGTACCAATAGCTTAATGTACCATAAGTGTACCATTTATATTTTCTCCTACTGTATTTATCATTGTAGTCTACATATTTGAACATACTATTTTTATATTTTTGGAAATATAAATGCTATTATTTAAAATTCTCACAAGTAATATGAATTGGGTATAAATCTTCTCACTATTTGATAACTATTATGATTGCATTATAAGTAAACTTAAAAAAAATCACAACAAATATACATAAAGGACAAAAGTCTCTTGCATAGTTGATGTGACACATATGCCTTGAACAAAATAAGGAAATTATATATCTGTAAGCATATGGAATTTACTTTAGATCCAACTTTACTCCATTAGCAGTATATTTATTGATCATTAAACAGACTTATGGGCTTTTTTCTATTATATTAATATACTTTATTGACTTTTTCCTAGATAAACCAGCCTATAAGCTCAATAAGATTAGAAAATATCTGTTTTGTTTACCTTTCTATCCCCCCAAGGCAAGGATAGTTTCTGTTACATAGTAGGTTCTCAATAAACATCTTTTGAATGAATAGTTCAAAAATGGATTAAAAGATTCTAAAAATTTACATAAATTTATCTTTAGTCATTTATATTTGGATTGATCTCATTTCATAACTATTATATATTTCCCAAATAAAAGGTGGGTTTTCATACAGAATTTATTTTTTGTGAGCATACATTAATTAAAACCAGGTTCTTAAGACTCAAGGAGATACACAAGTATCTCTAATACAGTTAGGTATTTACTCTAATAGAAATACAAACAAAATACAGAGCCAATATAGAAAAACAGAAAAGAAAGCCTTCTGATCTCCTTGGGGGAGTAAGGGAGTTTGTAGTTAGGTAGAGATCTGAGGGATGATCAAGTGTCCACCAGATACATAATACATAGACTGTCATTGCAGGCAGACAAAACATCACACACACACAGGCTTAGTAATGGGAAGGCCTAGGAAAGGGAGAGTGGGAGTAGAAGTAATTTATTACTGGGGAGACTTGGATTTTAATGTGAATTGAGCAGGAGGAAGGCTTGATGTTGGAAAATTCATCACGCAGTCTGAGCATAATGGATCCTGAATAAAATACAAAAAAGTGTATATTTATAGGCTGGTTCCTGGAGGAACGATTCAAGAAGTTTGAACAAGGAGTGACATGTAGTTTTCACTCAGGTAGCAACTGAAGTATAGAACTGAAAGGTTTAGACTACAGGTCAAGAATTGGTAAAGTTAGGCAATAGGAATAATTAAACAAGAAATGATGCTGTGCAATAAAAGTGAGAGGATGACTGCAGAAGCCATGGTATTTGTAAATAATTATAGATACAAAGATAGAAAATTTCAGAATTTGAATGACCAGGTTGGCTTATGTAAGCAGAGAATTCATGTGGAAATCACAAGATTGTTTACAGGAACAGATGGCAGGTTCATTTTGGTAGTTGTTACTTTTGGCAGGGATAGTTTTCAAATATTTAACAACTGGCTTGCAAATATCACTAACTCATCAGTCCTTTGCGTCATTACATTCCTGCAGCACATCATCTATATCAGCAGGACATTGTGACATAGAATAATTCATTTGAAATATGGGTCTTGAGTGATGTCAGCAACACAGTATAGTGAGATGCTCTCTTTGTCTCTCCCCTTCAATCTACAACTAGTAAACTATCCACAACTCAACAAAGGTGCTTCTGCCCAACAAACCAGGATGCTGGAGAATTCCTCACATCTGTCTATCTAAAGGAGCATGGACTGGAACACACAGAGGAGGCAGAACCAGGGGAATGGCAGAGGCAGTGCCTTCAATCCTGGTCCTCTAGCCATGGCAGCTGAGCCTGCAGCTGCAGGGAATCCAGCAGCAGCAGGGAAGGTGGCACACATGACCCAGGCCCCCAGCCACAGGCAACAGGGAAGCAGCAGCAGCAGGGCCAGGGACCCCATCCCCCCAGCTACAGAGACATCTCCACCTCTAGCCCCCACCCTCCCACAGTGGCAGAGCCTGCAAACTTAACACTGAGCATGGCAGAGGTGCCCAGCTTCCCTACCTTTCTTCCCACTGAGGCAGTAGAGCCTGTGACGATCCCAGACACAGAGGAAGAGCCCACCATCCTGGACCCCAGGTGGCAACAACAGTGACATTGACAGCAGCAAGGCACCAATGACCCTGGAAGCACAAGTGGTAGTAACAAGGGCACAGGAATACACCTTTGGCAGAGACCATGGAGGGTGAAAATTACTGACTCTCAAGTATGACCAGAGGCAGCTCAGGTGAGAGAAACTGAAAACTTATGCTATATCAATGCCTAATGCAACAACAAAAAAGACCTCTAATTTCTCACCTATTGAATCAATAAACTCAAGTAGAGAGAGGCTTCAAATGCATCAGCTGAGGAATAAATCATCAAGCACCATGAAGAACCACAGTAACACTGTACCACAAAAAGAAA
Source organism: Balaenoptera physalus (assembly GCF_965194825.1). Taxonomy (NCBI): domain Eukaryota; kingdom Metazoa; phylum Chordata; class Mammalia; order Artiodactyla; family Balaenopteridae; genus Balaenoptera; species Balaenoptera physalus. The sequence goes on from NC_138888.1 coordinate 106,795,058, forward strand.
ATTAGTATTCTCCATAAACCAAACTTAGTGACACGGATTATTGCAATTTGATAGAGAATTCAAAATATTTGTCATGAAGTAAAGCTACAAGACAACTCAGAAAGCAGTTCAGTATGCTCAGGAATAAAATTAATGAACAAAATGAATCCTTTACCAAAGAGATTGAAACTCTATAAAAGAAACAGACAGAAATTCTGAAACTGAAGAAATTGACAAACAAGATGAAGAATGCATTAGAAAACATTAGAAACAGAGCAGGCCATATGAAAGAGAGAATTAGTGAGCTTGAAGATAGAAATCTAGAATGATACAAGTAGAAGAGTAAAAAGAATCAAGGTATAAAATAAAATGAGGAAATTCTATGAAGCATATCTGAGTCTCTTAGGAAGAGCAACATTAGGGTAACGGGTGTCCCAGAGGAGAATAGAGGGGGAAGGGAGCAGAGAGTTAATTTAAGCAAATAATACCTGAGAACTTTCTAAACCTGGGAAAGAAACTGGATATACAAGTCCATGAAGCTAAGAGAATACCTAGTTACTGAAATGCAAAAAGACCTCTCCCAAGACAGATTATATTAAAATTGTCAAAAGTAAATATGACAAAGAAAGAATTTTAAAAGCAGCCAGGAAAAAAGGGATGATAACTTACAAAGGAACCCCCTTTAAGTTATCAGCAGTTTTCTCAGCAGAAACACTACAGGTCAGGAGGGAGCATAATGACATTCTCAAAATACTGAAAAATAAAACCTGTCTTCCAAGAATACTCTATCCAGAAAGGTTGCCCTTCAGATATGAAGGAGAAATAAAGGCTTTCCCAGACAAGCAAAAGCTGAGGGAGCTCCTCAACTCTAGTCCTGCCTTAAAAGAACTATTGAAAGGAGCTCTGCTACCAGAAAACAAAAAGTAAAAAGTACATAAAACAATGAATAAGGTGATAAATAGACAATAAGAATAAGAAAATTGCAACTCTATATCAGAATAGGTTTATAAACACTTTATTATAGCATAAAGTTTAAATGATAAAAGAGAAAAAATAACTATAGCTACTTCAACTTGGTAACAAACTTACAACATAAAAAGGGAACATTTGGAAAACAAAAACACAAAAGAGAGAGATAAAATGCACAGAACCTGTATAGGTAAATGAAGATAAGATGCTATCAGTAGAAAAAGGACTATTTTATCTCTACAATGTTTTATACAAACCTCATGGTAACTGCAAAACATAAATTTAGAGCAGAGACATTAACATAAAAAAGAGGAAACAGAGAAAATCATCATAGAAAACCACAAAACCAAAACAACAGACAGAAGCCCAAGTAATAAGAAACAATGGAGATATAAAGCAAACAGAAAACAAAAGATCAAATGGCAGTAATAAGTCCTCATCTATCAGTAATCACCCTAAATATAAATGGATTGAATTCATCAGTGAAAAGACACAGAGCGGCTCAGTAGATTAAAAAGCAAGACTGACTGTATGCTGCCTTCAGGAGACTCACCTCAGCGCTGAAGACAAACATAGGCTCAAAATGAAAGGATGGAAAATGGCAGCCAAAAGAAAGTAGGTGTAGCCACACTCATATCAGAAAAAAAAAAAAGATCTCAAATCAACAAGGGTAACAGACAAAATGCTATAGAATGATAAAGGGGAAAATTGATCAAGAAGACATAAAACTTATTATTATACATGCACCTAACATAGAAACACCAAAATATGTGAAGCAATTATTAACAAGCCTAATGAGAGAAATTTATAATAATAGTAGGGGAATTTATCACTCCACTTACATCAATGGATAGATCATCCAGACAGAAGGTCAACAAGGAAATAGTGGTCTTAAATGAAACATTAGACCAGATCGATTTGATAGATCTGTACAGCACATTCCATCCAAATGCAGCAGAATGCACATTTTCCTTAAGTGCACATGGAACTTTCTCAAGGATAGACCATATGATAAGACACAAAACAAATCTCAGTGATATTAAGAAGTTTGAAATCATATCAAACATCTTTTGTTATCACAATGTTATGAAACTAGAAATCAACTATAAGAAGAAAGCTGAAAAATTCAGAAACATGGGGAGACTGAACAACATGATACTAAACTATTGTGGGTCAACAAAAAAAATCAAAGGAGGAATCAAAAATTACCAGAAGACAAAAGAAAATGAAAATACAACATATCAAAATCTATGTGATACAGCAAAAGCAGTACAAAGAGGGAAGTTTATATCAATACAGGCCTATCTCAAGAAATAAGAAATATCTAAAGTAAACAGTCTTACTAAAAGGAACTAGAAAAAGAACAAAGTCCAAAGTCAGTAGAAGGAATGGAAAAATAAAGATGAGAGTGCATATGAAAGGAATAGAGACTAAAAAGACCATTGAAAAGATCAATGAAATTAAGAGCTTGTTCTTTGGAAAGATAAACAAAGTTGACAAATCTTTAGTTAGACTCACTAAGAAAAAAAAAAGAAGACTTTGTAAATAAAATCAGAAATGAAAGAGAAGAAAGTACAACAGTTACACAGAAGTACATAGGATTATAAGAGAATGCTATGAACAACTATATGCCAACAAATTGGACAGCCTATAAGAAATGGACAAATTCTTATTATCATACAACCTTCCAAGATGGAATCATAAAGAAATAGAAAATATAAATGGATGAATCCATTACTAGTAAGGTGATTGAAACAGTAACCAAAAACTTCCCAAAATACAAAACTTTAGAACTTAATACCTTTACAGATGAATTCTACCAAACATGCAAAGAATTTATTTCTACCTTCCTCAAACTCTTCCAAAAACTTGAATGAATGCTTCCTAACTTATTTTAGGAAGCCAACATCACCTGACATCAAAACCAGACAAGAACAAAGCACAAAAAAGAAAATTACATGCCAATATCTCCGATGAATGTAGGCTCTAAAATCTTCAACAAAATGTTAGCAAACCAAATACAACAATACTTTAAAAGTATCATACACTATGATCAAGTGGTATTTATTCCAGGGATGCAAGCAGGTTTCAACATAAAAAAAGCAGTCAATATCATACAGCACATTAGTAAAATGAAGGATAATAAGCATATGAACATCTCAATAAATGCAGAAAAATCATTCAACAAGATTCAATGCCCACTTAAGATAAAAATTCTCAATAAAATGTATATAAAAGAAAAGTACCTTAACATAATAAAGGCCAAATATATCACAGCTAACAACATTCTCAACTGTGAAAAATTGAAAGCTATCCTAAAATCAGGATCAAAACAAAGATGTACACTCTTGCCACATTTATTCAATACAGCATTGCAAGTCCTAGCCAGAACAATTAGGCAAGAAAAAGAAATAAAGGCACTTAAATTGGAAAGGAAGATGTAAAATTGTCACTATCTGTGCATGACATGATTTGATATATACAAAGCTGACCAAAATATTATCAGAAGTAGTAAACAAATATAGTAAAGTCAAAGGTTACAAAATCAATAAACAAAAGTTGGTTGCATTTCTACATGTTAACAATGAGCTAGCAAAAAGATAAATTAAGAAATCAATCCCATTTACAATCACAACAAAAATAATACAATACCTAGCAATAAATTTAGCCAGTACACTGAAAACTGTAAGACATTGTTGAAAGAAATTGAGGGCACAAATAAATGGACAGATGTCTCATGCTTATCGATTGGAAGAATTAACATTGTTAACATGTCCATATTACCTAAAGGAATCTACAAATTCAGTGCAATCCCTATTAAAATCCCAAGGATATTTCTCACATATATGAATCAAAAAAAATTTAATTTATATGGAACTACAAAAGACCCCAAATAGTCAAAGAAATCCTGATTTTAAAAAAGCACAAAGCTGGAGGTATCACAGGCCCTTATTTCAAACTAAATTATAAAGCTCTAGCAATCAAAATAGTATGTTATTGCCAAAAAAGCAGATACATAGATCAATGGAACTAACTGAGAACCCAGTAATAAACCTACACATATATGAGCAATTAATCTATGACAAAAGAAGAAAGAATATACAATGGGGAAAAGAAATCCTCTTCAATAAATGGTTTTGGGAAAACTGGACAGCTACATACAAAAAAATGAAACTAGACCACTATCTCACACCATACACAAAAATAAACTCAAAATTGATTAAAGACTTCAATGTAAGACCTGAAACTATCAAATTCCTAGGGGAAAACATAGGCAATACACTCTTTGACACCTATCTTAGCAATATCTTTCTGGATATGTCTCTTCAGGCAAGGGAAACAAAAGCAAAAATTAAAAAATGGGACTATATCAAACTAAAAATCTTCTGCACAGCAAAGGAAACCATTGACAAACCAAAAAGACAACCTACCAAATGGGAAAACATACTTGCAAATCATATATCCAATAAGGGGTTAATATACAAAATATATAACAAACTCATACAACTCATCAACAACAACAAAAAACCTGATTAAAACATGGGCAAAGAAGCTGAATAGATATTTTTTCCAAAAAAGACATACAGATGACCAACAGATATATGAAAAAATGTTCAACATCACTAATTAATAGTAAAACGCAAATCAAAACCATGACAAGATATCACCTCACACCTGTCAGAATGCCTATTATCAAAAAGTCAAGAAATAACAAGAGTTGGTGAGGATATGGAGAAAAGGTAACCCTCATGCATTGTTGGTGGGAATGTAAATTGGTGCAGCCATTATAGAAAACAGTACAGAGGTTTCTCAAAAAATTAAGAATAGAACTACCATAAAGTTCTGCTATCCTACTTCTGGGTACTTATTCAAAGAATATGAAAACACAAATTAAAAAAGATATATGCACCTCAATAACCTAAGTGCCCACAATCAGAAGAATGGATAAAGAAGATGTGGTATATATATATATATATATATATATATATATATATATATATATATATATATATATATATATATATATATATATAGAAATATTACTCAGACAATATAAAAAATTAAATCTTACTTTAGGTCTATGGATGGACCTAGAGCAAATTATGCTAAGTGAAATAATTCAGAGAAAGACAAATACCATATAATTTCACTCCTGTGGGATATAGAAAACAAACATAATAACAAAATAAATTAACAAATCAAACCAAATGAAAACAAACCATAGACACAGAGAACAGAGTAGTGTTTCCCAAAGGGGAAGGCCAAGCAGGGGGCAAAAGGGTAAAGGGGATCAACTTTATGAATAGAAATTAAATTTTTGGTGGTGAGCATACTGTAGTGTATCCAGAAGTAGAAATATACTGTTGTTCACAGAAAAATTATATGTTATAAACCAATATTACCTCAATAAAAATTTTAAAAAGGGCCTGAAATTCACAAGAGATCATGAACATATGCTGTGGAAGTCTTCATACAGGTGACAGTGGAAGCCACAGCCATTGATTGGATTGATTGTAGAAGGAGAGAACAGAAAGCTAAGGATTGGGGATCAACATCAAAGAGTGCACTAAAGAAGAGGTTCCCACAAAAGTGGGTAAAGAGTACAGAGACTGGCAGCAGAATAAGGGAAAACACATCAGCACAAAAACCAGATACGGAAAATGTTTCCAAATGGAGCACATGTTCAGCACCAAAGCTACAAACAGTCAACCAGCAGTTTCAAGAGAACAATTAGAACAGAAAACAAATTGTAATATTTTGAGTAAGAATAAATGGAATAGAAGAAGCAGCAGTGATTTTAGATTACTTTTACTGGAAGCTAGTTAATAGAGAAAGAAAGAGGTTATAATTTAGGGGAGGACAGAGTGTCAAAGTAGAGTTTTGACTATAATCTACAGACTTTTTCTCCTAAAACCTTGTTTGAGAAGATTGGAATTTACTAAAGGATTGTCTTACTAAAATCTTAAATGTGTCCTGTGATGTAAAGCAACAAGACATTTGTTGCAATCAAATTTAGAGGGAATTCAGTATGTGGACCATTAAAGTTACATTGAAATTAAAAGGAACAGCCAACTCTAAGCAGGTTTCACCTCCTTGTTAAATAAGCTATATTTGAAAGATTTTATGTCAGCCCCTTATTGATTTTTACTTTTTTTCTTAAATATTACTGTGTCATTGTAACTGTATGTATGTGTGCAAGTGAGTATGTATGTGATATATATTTATATTATTGAACAGACTATAAAATATATCCATGTAATACTTAGAAATCATATGATAAATCCGAAAAAAAGAAAGGAAAGCTAACTTTGTGAATTTGTGTGCAATGTAGCCTCTCTGAATATCATGTAATTATTGTGTTCTGATTCAGAGCTTCTGTTTAAGCTCAGTGGGTTGTCAGTACTCAGAAAATTAAAAACAACAGGTTTGCAGTATAAAACACTAAGGAAGATAACAATAGTTGATTCCTCTAGCCAATAAGTGCTAAGCTAAAATTATTCTCCTGACTCCAAGTTTCCAGTAGTGTTTTTCTGTACTGGCCAGAGCCCCTCCACATGATAAAAGTTCCTAATTCAATGTGTATGTGCTAACAGGTTTAATACTTCCTTTAACAAAAACAAGGATCTCAGTATGTGAGGAGAGAATGAAACAGACATATTCAATTTTTTGCCTGAAGTGTGAAAAACTCTGAATCCCCTAATGACCATAATGGTGATAACTTCCATGGCCCAAGAGTAAATTCACCTCTCTGGAGGTAGGAAAACACTTTCCTTGGTAGTGCTTTAATTACTTATACTTTTCAGTACATGGAGTCCTGCTTTTGGGTCCAAGTTGCTTAAGGACACCAAAGCTTAATCCCTAATAAATGCAGACCAAGTTACAATATTACCAACTGTTCTCCTTGCTAAATATAAAAGCAAATAAAATAATTATGCAAGTAAATAAATATTATTATTAATCCATTAGAGGATTTTTTTTTTCTCTTTCTACAGAAACCGATAACATAAAATGTGTTCTGGAAAGATGCTAGTTTTTTGTTTTTTGTTTTCACATTCAAGTCAGTTACTAATATTAAAAACAGAATATATGATGGCATGTACTCTTTTAGAGGATTGGAATTTTTGAAGAATCAAAGACTGACTTAGTCCATTTGGGCTGCTATAACAAAATACCATAGACTGAGTGGCTTAAAAAACATTTATTTTTCACAGTTATGAAGGCTGGGAAGTCCAAGATCAAAGTGCTAGTTAACTGAAATTTGATAAGAGCCTCTTTCCTGGTTCATAGACGGTGTCTTCTAGCTGTGTCGTCACACTGGCAGAAGGAACAAGAAAGTTCTCTGGAGTCTTTTCTATAAGGGCACTAATTCCATTAATTATGACTCCACCTTCATGACCTAATCATTTCCCAAAAGCCCCCACCTCCTAATACCAACATATTGGGGGGCTAGGATTTCAACATACGAATTTTAGGGGGATGCAAATATTCAGTCCATAATAGTGACTGATTCCAAGAATCTAAACAAACATTTTAATTTTTAATTTTAACATAGTAGAAGAGCTTAATAATTTTAAAAATTTTAAATGAATCCCTTGAGAAAACAAGAACACTTTGGTAAAGCAAATAAGTATTATTGCTTTATGTACGTTCAAAACATTGATTTGCATATCAATAACTAATTTGCTACAAATACATACACTTTTATTAAAAAATCCTGTCAATCATCAGCCATGAAAATATCTTAGCCAAAAAAGTTATTGTTAGATTAATAGTCTAAGACAAAGACGGAATTCTCTTTCAGAAGTTGTGATAGATTCCTGAAGAATAAATGAAAAATTCACCTAAATTATCAATGTTTCTCTTTCTGTAGAATATTTTGATGTCTTATGTTACTCGTCATAGCTCATTATCAGTTTAGAAAGGTAATGACACTTCAGTAAATTGTTAATGATACACGTTAGAGGATGTTTGTCAGGCTTTCTGAGTTCTTCCAAGACACTTGTTAGATGGACACAATGTAGTCAAAAATAAATTGAAACACATTAGTGAAAAAAATCAAGAAAGATGAAAACATTCAGCCTTCTTGTGTTCTGTAAATGATGAAAAAAAAAGTTAATCACTAGTCTGTTCTTATTTTCTGTCCATTCAATCTTGAAAACAGAAATCACTCTATGGTAAGCAGAGTCCTTTAAATAGGCACATCTCTGACAAACATAAGAAAAATAATAAAGACATCAAGGTTTCATTGTAACATTCTAAAATTCACTGTTGTAAGTCATTCATTCATTCATCTGACCATTCTGCTGGACTACCATTTGGCTCCTTGGTTGTCTCTTCTGCCATCAATGGCACCTGCCCACAAGTCAACAAAATACCAGATGCAGACGAACTTAATGATAACTATTTTTCATTCCTTGCAAATATAAGGACCACTTTTAATTTATTCCCACATGAGGGCTGACTTTCTTAGCCAGCAACCCATTGTGGACTCAGCCTCACCTTGTGGTACAGCACAAACTGTCTCCTACTCAACAAGACATTCTCTTTCTACACCAACTGCTTTTCCATTTTTTGCTCTGACCCATCTCTTTATCAGCTCTGCACCTATTTTTTGCTATTCTTGCAAAACTCTGACTCTCTGAAATCTGGGAGGGCCTGTCTTTCAGTCTTCCCCCACTCCAGATTATTTCTTATACCCTTAGGATCTCTTTTTAATTCTTCCATTAGCATGTGTTTCTAGTTTTGAAAAGTTCTCCATGAATTTAGTCATAGTTTCTTTTATTCAAGAACACTGGCTTATACTCACCATCATATCTACCTCACCTTAATTATTTAATCTCATTACAAAAATGTACAAAGGAATTATTTCAATATTTTTGAATAAATACCCAGAAATGGGTTGCTCCATATCATTTTCAACAGCAGCTGCACCAGTTTGCATTCCCACCAATAGTGTACATGGGTTCTAATTTCCCCACATTCTCACCAAAATGTGTCATTTTATATAGACATATATCTAAAATACATATCTATATATATGTAGATATATCCAGAAAAATCCAGTACCAAACCCAAGTTCAGCTGCTCACCACTGGAAAGACCAATACCTGAGAGACAAGTGTTGGTGGAAAAGGAAAAGTTGCTTTATTCAGGAGGTCAGCAACCTGGGAAGGTGGCCGACTAATGTCCTAACAGCATCTCCAAGTTGCCAGTTAGGAGACAAAAGTTTTAAAGGCAGTGCGAGGGAGGGAGCTGCAGGGGGCATGATCAGCTTGTGTACAATTCTCAGATTGGTTGGCATCAAGATGAATTTTCAAGCATCACCAATCTTCTGGTTTCAGCCAGTCTGGAGTCTATGTGCTAGCAGTCAGCAGTTTTCAGCTGGCAGGGATCTGCTTCCTATAAAAATGACTTAGGATTGTGTGTCAGACTTTTATCTCTGTCTTTCATGGAACTGGGAGTTTGGTGACTCTGCTATGTGGCTGGTTTATAATCTAAATTTTTCCAGTTTCCCAACCCAATGAGTGTTCTTTGTTTTTGCATCTTCACATTTCCTAATTACTAACTCTTGAGCCAGCGTTTTGAGACTCGGGGGAAACCTAGGAGACTAAAGCAAAAGCCTTTTACTTCAAAGGACAGGGACACAAGGCCTTGTATGTGGTTTCAGGAGCCATTCTAACAGGTGTGAGTTGATACCACATTGTGGTTTTGATATGTGTTTTTCTGATGATTAGTGACCTTGAACATTCTTCCATATACCTGTTGCCCCTGTGAATGTGAATGTCCTCTTTGGAGAAATGCCTATCAAACCCTTTGATTCATTTTTAATTGGGCTATTAGTTTTTTCCTATTGAGTTGTAGAAGTACCTTATATATTTTGAAGATTAACCCCTTATCAGATATACTGTTTGCATATGTTTCCTCCTATTTTGTAGGATGCCTTTTCACTCCGTTGATTGTTTCCTTTGCTATGCAGAAGCTTTTTAGTTGGATGTAGTCCCACTCATCTATTCTTGCTTTTATTGCCGGTAGTTTTGGTGTTATAGTCATGAAATCATTGAAAAGGCCATGTCATGAAGGTTTCCCCTCTGTTTTCTTCTAGGAGTTTTATAGTTTCAGATCTCATGTCTAAGTCTTTAGTTGATTTTGAATTGATTTCTGTTTATGGTATGAGACAAGAGTCCAGTTTTCCCAGCACAATTTGTTGAAGACAGTATCCTTTCCCTATTGTGTACCCTGTCAAAGATCTGTAGATATATGGATTTAATTCTAGGCTGTCTATTCTGTTGCATTGGTCTACATGTCTGTCTTTATGCCAGTACCATACTGTTTTGATTACTGTGTCTTTGTAGTATTATTTGAAATCAGGAAGTGTGATGCCTCCATCTTTGTTCTTTCTCAAGATTGATTTGGTTGTTCATAATCTTTTGTAGTCCCATGTGAATTTAAGTGTTGTTTATTCTTTTTCTGAAAAAAAAAATGCCATTGGGATTTTGACAGGGATTGCCTTGAACCTATGGACTGTTTTTGGTAATATGGACCCTTTAACAATATAAAGTCTTCCAATCCATGAACACTGATGCTCTTCCATTTTTGTGTCTGGTTTAATTTCTTTCATCAGTGTTTTGTAGTTGTCAGTATATATGTCTTTTATTTCCTTATGTAAGTTTATTCCTAGGTATTTTATTCTTTTTGGTGCTATTTTAAGTGGGATTATTTTTCTCATTTTCTTTTTGTATAGTACATAGTTAGTGAATAGAAGAGCAACTAATTTTTTATGTTTATTTTGTATCCTGGAACTTTACTGAATTTACTTTTTAGTTCTAATCGTTTTTGTTATTGTTTCTTTTGTTGACTCTTTAGAGTTTTCTATATATAAGATCATGGTGTGTGGAAACACAGGCAATTTTACTTCTTCCTTTCTGTTTTGGATTCTTTTTTACTTCTTTTTCTTGTCTAGTTGCTCTGGCAAAAAACTTCTAGTACTATGAACAAAGAGAAATGGCAAGAGTGGGAATCCTTGTCTTATTTCTGACCATAGAGGAAAATCTTTCAGTTTTTCACTGTTGAGTATGATGTTAGCTATGGTCTTATTAAATATGGCCTTTATTATGTTGAAGTAATTTCTTTTTTTTTTTCTGCCTCATTGAATATTTTTATCATGAAAAGGCATTGAATTTTGACAAATGTGTTTTTTTTTTCTACTGAGATGACCTGATTTTTATCCTTTATTCTGTTAATGTGGTATATCACATTAACTGATTTTCATTTGTTGAACCATTTTTGCATCCTAGGGTTAAATCCCACTTGTTCATGGTGTATGTTCCTTTTATCATGTCTTTGAATTTCATTTGCTAGTATTTCATTGAGGATTTTTGCATCTATGTTTAACAAGAATATTAGCTTGTAGTTTTCTTTTTTTGTGATGTCTGTGTCTGGATTTCATATCAGGGTAAGTTTGGAAATGTTCCCTCTTTTCAGGTTTTTGGAAGAGTTTGAGATTGATGTTAATCCTTCTTTAAATGTTTGGTAGAATTTACCAGTGAAGACACCTGGTACTGGCTTTTTCTTTGCTAGGACATTTTTGATTACTAGTTCAATCTTCTGACTAATAATAAGCCTATTCAGACTTGCTATTTCTTCATGATTTAGTCTTAGTAGGTTGTGTGTTTCTAGGAATTTATCCATTTCTTTTAGGTTATCCAGTTTTTTCGGCATATAGTTGTTAAAAGTATTATTTTATGATCCTTTTTCTTTCTGTGACATCAGTTGTAATGTCTCTTCTTTTATTTCTGGTTTTATTTATTTTAGTCTTCTCTCTTTTTCTCTTTAGTGTAGCTAAGGGTTTGTCAGTTTTGTTTATCTTTTAAAAAAAACAACTCTTCTTTTGTTGTTTTTTTCTGTTGCTTTCCTACTGTCTCTTTGATTTATTTCTTCTCTAATATTTGTTATTTCTGTTCTGCTTTGTTCTTAGTTTGTTCTTCTTTTTCTAGTTCCTTTAGGTGTAATGTTAAGTTGTTTATTTGATATTTTTCTTTATTTTAAATGTAGGTGCCTATTGCAATGAATTTCCTTATTTGTACAGCTTTTGCTACATTTCATAATTTTTGGTATGTTGTGTTTTGTTTTCTGTTTTTCTTGAGGTATTTTCTAACTTCCTTTTCTGATATCTTCTTTGACTCAATGATTGCTTAAGAGTGTAACGTTTAATTCTCACATACTTGTGAGTTTTGCAGTTGTCTTTCTGTTGTTGATTTCTAGTTTCATACCATTGTGGTAAGAAAAAAACTTAAAATGATTTCAGTCTTCTTGAATTTGTTAAGACATTTTGTTACCTAACATGAGATCTATCCTGGAGAAAGATTTATGAGCACTTGGGAAAAATATATATTCTGTTGCTGTTGGGTGGAATATTTTGTATATATGTATTACGTCTATCGATCTATAGTGTCATGAAAATTCTCTGTTTCCTTATTGATCTTCTGTCAGGATGTTCTATCCATTATTGAAAGTGAGTATTAAAGTCTCCTACTATTATTGTATTGCTGTCTATTTCTCCCTTAAGTTCTGTCAATATTTCCTTTATATTTTTAGGTGCTCTGATATTGGATGCATATATATTTATAATTTTCCTGTTGAATTGACTCTTTTTATTATTATATAATGACCTTTAGACTTTATGACAGTTTTGACTTAAAGTCTATTCTGTCTTATATAACTATAGCTTCTTTTGCTCTCTTTTTGTTAACATTTTTATGAATATCTTTTTCCATCCCTTTGCTTTCAACCAATGTGCATCCTTAAATCTAAAGGGAGTTTTTTTTTTTTTTTTTTAATATGCAACATATACTTTGGTCATGTTTTTGATTTATCTATTTAGCTACTTTATCTTTTGAGTGAGGAGTTTAATCCATTTACATTTAAAGTAATTATTGGTAAAGAATTGCTGTTACCATTTTTTAGTTGTTTTCTGTTAATCTTGTGGTTCTTTTTCTTGTCTTTTTCTCTCTTGCTGTCTTCTTTTGTGTTTTATTGATATTTCATATTGATCTGTTTTGATTCCTTTCCATTTTTCTTTTTTAATGTAACTTCTTTAGACCTTGTGGCTTACATAAATTTTTTATGGATATAGCACTGTATTTTAGTATGATAACAACTTAAGTTCAATCACATACCACACTGTTGTTATTATTGCCACAATTTACATCTATTCATATTGTACAACTTTAACATATTTTTAGTTATAGCTATTTTTTAATAATTATGTCTTTTAATTTTTATGCTAGAATTAAAAATGATTTACTCACAACTGTTACAGTAATACAGTATTCTTTATATGTTTATACATTTATCTTTACCAAGAAGTTTTATTTTTCTTATGCTATCATGTTGCTGTTTAGTATCCTTTCATTTCAACTTGGAGAATTCTTTTATCATTTCTTATAAGGAAGGTCTAGTAGTGACAAACTCCCTCAACTTTCATCTGTCTGGGAAAGTCTTATCTCTCCTTCATTTTTAAAAGAATGTATATACACTACTATGTATAAAATAGATAACTAATGAGAACCTACTGTATAGCCCAGGGAACTCTACTCGGCACTCTGGTGATCTAAAGGGAAAGAAATCTAAAAATGAGGGGATATATGTATACATATAACTAACTTACTTTGCTGTACAGCAGAAACTGACACAACATTGTAAAGCAACTATACACCAATAAAAAATAAAATAAAATAAAAGAGACTTTTTCCAGATGTGGTATTCTTCCTTGGCAGTTTTTTTTTTTCTTTTAACATTTTGAATATATCATTCCACTCACTTCTGACCTGCAAGGTTTCTGATGAAAAATCTGCTCAGTCTTAAGAGTGTACCATTGTATGTGAAAAGTCATTCTCTTGCTGCTTTCAAAATTCACCTTGTCTTTGACTTTGGGCAATTTGATTATGTATCTCAGTGTGGATTCTTTGGGTTTATCATATTTAGATGTTCTTTAGGTTTCTTAGATGTGGATGTCTATTTCCTTCCTTAGATTTAGGAAGTTTTCATCTATTATTTCTTTGAATAATGAAAGATAATAACACTTTCTGGTTATTTCTTTATCTCTTCTTCTAGAACTCTCACAATGCACATATTTTCAGTGTGATGGTTTCTTGTAATTCCATTAAGCTTCTACCCTTTTTTTATTCTTGTTTTCTTTTTGCTCCTTAGACTGAATTATTTCCAGTGACCTGCCTTTAAGTTCACTGAGCCTTTCTTCTAATGGATCTAGTCTCTTGTTGAGCCCCTTTAGCTAATTTTTCCATTCAGTTATTATGCTCTTCAGCTCCACTGTTTCTGTTTAGTATTTTATTTTATATTTAATATCTCTGTTGAAATTATCATTTGTTCATCCATCTTTCTCTTAATGTTGGTGAGTATGTTTATGAGAGTTAACTTTAGATCTCTGTCAGGTAAATCATATAACTCTATTTCATTAGAGTCAGTTTCTGGATTTTTATCTTATTCCTTTTTTTGGAACATCTTTGCCTAATTTTTCATTTATTTCTTGATTCTCCATGTTGATGTCTGTGCATTAGAGCCTTTCAATTACTTTCTGATTTCTCACAAAGGGAATTTTTCCATGAATTGTTGCTGAATCAATGTGTTTGTGGGAGAAAGGAGGTTTCAGGGTTTCCTACTCTGCCATCTTGCTGATGTCACTCCTCTGATTTTACATTTTGCATAAAATGACACATTTTACTAAAATTGTTTTTAAGTTAATATTGAAGAGTCCTGAACCTTTTTTTCTTGAAAAATGCCACTCAGCTTTGAGCAATATTGGTATTGAGTTTGAAAAGAGATGAGGCTGTGAATGACAAGAGTAGACCAGATAGAAAGCTCTATGGTTTCCTAGTCAGTTACACATAAGGTGATCACTCACCGGAATCCCAACCACAAATCAATATTATTATTTTCATTTTACAAGTTCACATCTTAGGCACATATATATTAAGCACACTCCATAGCTTTTTGGTACTTAAGCCAAACTCTTTGACCTCAAAGGACATGATAACTATAATGTAATGCTCTCTAATCCTGCCTGGTACAAATAAATGTTGCAGATTGACAAATGTTTCTATGTGTAGAAAAAAATATATTTTTACATACCTTTATATGCTCTTTTAAGAAACAACTTGGATTGGTGGAAAAAAATACTGGACTTGAAATGCAGACATTGATTTTTCATCATACTTCTGCACTCCCTCAAAAAAAAAAGAGTATTTTTTGCATTGTTGACCACTGCTTTAAATCTCAAACCTCTCTTCTATAAATGATGAAGTTGGGACTGCATTAGTTTTCAAAGTCTACTCCAGTTCAAAATTCCGTGGTTTTATGCTATATACTATATATATATATAAAATATTTAGTATATATAATATACATGGTATTAAATAGTATATGTAATACACTATTTACTCAAGTGTGAATTACACAGATATTATTTATATTAAGATCCTGCCAAGTCACAAATTCTGTTATATTCTGCTCACCTAGGATAACCTAACTTGCATATAATATCACTGAGGACACCTCTTGAAAGACTCCCATTTGGTGTTCCTTCTGTTCCTGCCTAAATTTCCACTTATTTATAATAAGCTTCAGAGTTTTCATTTTAAAATGAAAAAACAGGTCAACAAAACCTCACAATTACACATCTCATCCATAGATTAAACTATGGACAAAAAAAAAAAAACAGATGAAATTGAGACAAATGAATACATATGCACCTTTTTATGTTAATAGATTTATTAAAATCAAAGTGCTTCAACATTCCTTTGTAAGTGGTTAGGGGACAATGGGTAAAGTCAAGCAAGAAATAATCAAGTTTTTATTGGTTAGGGAATTCTAGTAATACAGATCATAGTTTTAAAACCCTATTTAATTTTGCAGCATAATCTAAGTAACTCAGCAGCAAGTAAAATAAAATAAATTTTTGGCTTAAGTGCTTTGAGGATATTAATTTGGGAGATAGTTTTCTAGCAAAATCTAAGAACTTCAGGCTAATTTAACCAAAGGCTACAGAACAGAGCCCTCAGGTGAATGATCTCACAAAAATTATAATGTAAAATTTAAGAAGGCTGTGACTTTGGGAAAATAAGTGAAGCATGAATTCAGAGAATTTGCAACATAACCCATAAAGACAAAGATGAAGTACTTCATAAAGTCAATTGTGAGGTGTTACATAATCCAAAGTTATTAAAACTTTGTCAGTAACTATACTGGCTCCTTCAAAGACAAAAATGAGCAGTGTCTAGTGACATATCATGGTAAGACAAAACTCACTTTCTGATCAATTAGAACCAACCCTCTTAGTACCAAGACTTTGCCAACTTACTGTTTTTGAGACCTGCTCCATTTTTCCCATGACACAGTGCTTTTTAAGGACTCAATGACCTCACTACAAACATTCATTCAGAAGAGAAAATAGAGCTCCAAGACTAAGAAGAATTGGAGCTCTGGAGTTAGAACCCCAGCTCCCTCAATTCTTAGCATGGGCCTTGGGCAAGCCACTTACCCTTGCTTGGCTTCTTTTTCTTCATCTGCAAAATGGAAATGTCATCATTTTAGGGTTGTAATAAGAAGGGTTAGGATATTGCATAGTATGCACTGAATAACTGTTATCCTTTACTATTATTTTATTTTGAGTTTCTTTCCAAAATTGAAATTTAATTCTATCTTGTGCTAAATAAACATAAAAAACTTTATGAAGTTATTTCTAGTTCGTGTATTCCACTCTGGAAACAAAAGTTTTGAAATTGATTGTGACAGTGAAATGGATGTTCATGCTATGAAACATTTGATCCCAGTTCATCTGTTAAACAATTTCTTAAATACTCAGTATAAACATAAACACCATTCTGTTTTCCTAAAATGTTCAATATATGTTTTATTTTTACATCACTTACTTATAATAGTGGATTAATAAATATGCAGTTTCCTGGCATTTAAGGCAATTTAATTCATCTACCTTTCCAGAATAAGAAAGCCAAGAGTGTTTTCTGCATTTCTTGAAATGTTGTCCTTCACTCTCCACTCTTGCCTGCCGACTGTTCCATAAGCTTCTATACTTTATCCCTAAGTCTCTACCACTGATGTGAGGAATCACATCTACACAATGAGAGGGCCATTCACCTACTCAGTTATTCAGCAAGTAAACAAGCATTCTGGAGCATGTATTTGTTTGTTTGTTTCTTTCTTTGTTTTGCTAGGATCTACTCTAAATTCATTACGTAGGTTAGCTTGTTTAAACCTTAATACATTTAATCCTACACATAGGCACTTATTCATATTTTACAGCTAAGGAAATTGAAGCACAGTGAGATTAAGCAACTTGCTTATGGTCACACAACTCGTCAGTGATGTCTCTTTTAATACAATGTCTGTTTCAAAAAATCAAAACATATTTAATATTATTACTAAATAAAAACTCCTGGAATAATTTGTTTCTTAGATTCAACTATTTTATGGAATCTCGTTTTAGGTCAATTTATACTCTGAAAGTCATCTTAATTCATTGGTATATTTTTAAATGTGATAATTGCAAACAAAAATAGATCAAAAATGTATTCATTTATTTATCAAAAAAATTCTATCTGTCCATCTATCTTTCTTTCCATCCATCCATCCATCCATCCTTCTGGAGAATATCTACTATGTCAAGCATTGTCCTGTGTTAGGGATTCACTGTTGAGGAATCAGATGAAGTTTCATCTTCATGGATCTTATATACTAGTGAAAATATTCACAAAACCTCTCTCTAACTTCTTGGCGTCAATGTTTTCTTTAGCTGGCAACAAAAATGAATCACTGATTTTGGATAAATCTATGGTTTATTACAAAATAAACATAAGAAGGGACCATTTAGGAAAAAATAATGATTACCTGCCTACTGATTAGATGCTCCTAAGAGCAGATAAAATTGTTGTTAAATGATTTTAAAAGACTTACTGATCAACTAGTGTAAAAAGTTTGAAATACTGAGTTAAACCTGTTTACATAGGCTATTTTGTTTGTTTTGCTTTTTCTCTGAAAAACTACTCAGTCTTCATTACATTAATGTTCATTTTAATCTCTAAGCAAAGGAATATAACATGTAGCATTTTTGAAATTATTTCACCATACTTTCAATTTTTTGGAATATTAGTTAATAGCATACGTGATAGCAGTATTCTGAAAACACTAGATTTTAAACTAGAAAACATATATTTAAATCTTCAAATAGCTTTTTCTATATGAAATGTGCAAAACCCATATGTGCGGGAGCAGTCGACCTTCCCTTATTACCTCTGGCAGAGGGCATCCTTCATCATTCAGCCATTTCTGCAACACAAGTTACAAACCAGCCGTTGTGCTAGAAACCAGAAAATGAACAGCTAACGCGTGGTCTTTGCCATGAAGAACCACATCAGTGGAAACCACAACAATAGATATATTACAAAAACAAAACAAACAAACAATCCTCTCAGTGTTGAGGTTCATGGGCACCAGCTAAGATTCTCTGTGATGAGGATTATCAAAGCACAACTGTTTGGTCAGTGGAACAATCACATTCAGGCTCCACCTAGAAAATTGCTGAAAGAATATTTCAAATAGTCTACATATAGTCCAGTATAATTTTACATTTATAATTTTAAATATGTCAGTAACCTCATTAAAGAATTGAAAAGAAGTGAGCAAAATTCATTCTAATAATCCATTTTATTTAACCCAGCATGTCAAAAATATTATCCTTTCAACATGTAATCCACATGAAAACATTATTAATAGGGTATATTATAAGCTTTTTCTTCATAATGAGTCTCTGACATCTACTGTGTTGTTTACACTACTGTCCATCTCAGCCCGGGTCAGCCACATTTCAAGTGTTCAGTAGCCCCATGTGGTGAGTGGCCATGTAGCCGCAGAGCAGCTCCACAGAAGGATTACTCAGCACTGGGATAGGCTATTTTACAGTGAATTTATCTGGCCTTTGGGTGTGGTATCACTTGTTCATTCATTCTTCAGCAAATGTTTATTGTGCCTTTACTGTTTGTCAAATGATATGCAAACACTGAAAGCATAACAACGAGTACAAAAGGCCCCGCTCTTTTGGAGTTCAGACAACTGAAGGAAGGAGAGATATAATCCTATAAATTACCCCAAGAGCAACGTGTCCTGAGGATTGGGGAGTATGAAGGGGACGGGCATGTAACCCAGCTCAGGTCCTAAGAGGTGAATGGAGTCTGAAGAGACGGCAGCGACAGCCTGGAAGAAAGAGAAGGGATAAGTCCACGTAACAGGTGAGCCAGTGTGATTGAAGACAGGGAGAAACCCAGGTGTGAGTGAGGAAGTGCCGACAGCTGAGCGTCCTCGAAGTAGGCAATGTGCAAGGCAGGGGAGAATAAGTGATGCCACCAGGACAGGATGCCGGGTCTAGATCCTGGAAAACGCTGGATGTCATTTAAGGACCTGGAATTTATCCAGTGGGATCAGACGTTAAGCTTTAAATAAATTACATTAGCAGCTCTATATTTCGGAGGAGAGAACAGACGATGGGAGATTTTGTAAAAGAAGGCTGAATACTTCAGGCAAGAGAAAATGAGATTCTTAATTTGAACAGAGAAGTAAGAGTTAGAGAAGAGGAAACAGATTTTATTAAAATTTGGATTAAAATCAAGACGTCACAATTGGATTTCAGTTGAAGTCGTGGGTGGAGTCAAGGAAAACAGCCAGGCTTCTGCTTTGAACTGATTAGCTAGCTGAGAAAACCAAACCTGAGGTAAAGAATACTGGAAGGGAAGCAAGTCGACGGGGAAAGATGGCGAGTTCACTTTGAGCTGAGTCTGAAGTGCCCTGGGCAGGTGGGACTGAGATTCCCATGAGACAGCAGGTGAGGCTCAGAAGTGAGCTCGGACCGGTTCTGCGCTGTAGTAGAATCCAAATCCCAGGGAGAGTGTAGAGTTTAAAACCAACTTTGGCTTTATTCCCGTCTTACCCCTAGGTTCTTCATGACCTTTTTTTTTTTTTTTTTTCTTAGATTCCATATATATGTGTTAGCATACGGTATTTGTTTTTCTCTTTCTGACTTACTTCACTCTGTATGACAGACTCTAGGTCCCTCCACCTCACTACAAATAACTCAATTTTGTTTCTTTTTATGGCTGAGTAGTATTCCATTGTATATATGTGCCACATCTTCTTTATCCATTCATCTGTTGATGGACACTTAGGTTGATTCCTAGAGAATTGATTTGAGGATATGGGGACGGGGAAGGGTAAACTGTGACAAAGTGAGAGAGTGGCATGGACATATATACACTACCAAACGTAAAATAGATAGCTAGTGGGAAGCAGCCACATAGCACAGGGAGATCAGCTCGGTGGTTTGTGACCACCTAGAAGGGTGGGATAGGGAGTGTGGGAGGGAGATGCAAGAAGGAAGAGATATGGGAGCATATGTATATGTATAACTGATTCACTTTGTTATAAAGCAGAAACTAACACACCATTATAAAGCAATTATACCCAATAAAGATGTTAAAAAATAAAAAAAACAAAAAAAACAAACAAAAAAAAACAAATTTGGGAAAACAAAACAGCACGTCCTTCTAGAAATCGTTGGCATTCCAGTTAGTATGTCTCCCCAGGGCTGTCAGAGGAGAGTTTCTAAGATACTATATCCCTGACTGCGTTTAAATTCTCCAGCCTCTTTGAACACTGGTTTGCAAACACCCACTTTATCCCCTTAGGCACCTCCCTTTGCAGGGGTTTCGGATTCTCCGCAGCCCAGTAGTTCCCAGGGGTTGTCTCCAGACCCCGCCTGCCCTGTGCCTTTGATGTCTGTCCCCCCTCTGTCTGGAGGCCTCCTCTAATCATCATCAGCAGCAGCTCCTGTCGCCTTTCCTTGATTCCCTGGCAGCTTTTTGACAGTGAGGTCTGAGTTAGTTTCCACTTAATAGGATTCCTTGGCAACATGTATTTGTGTGTGTTCTAGCACTTCTCATCTTGCTTCTACTGCAATCATCACTTTGTCTTCTGTCTTATTCCACTACCATATATACTTCTGAAGTGATGGACTTTTCGTGTTTGTTTTTTTAATCTCCACTGCTGATATCTGAGTCTACAGGGACTCACACATGTTTACTGACTAGAAAGGTACTGAATTTAATTCTATTTTTGGATTGTATTAATTTCAGTAGACTAGATTTAAATTGGCATGAGGCATACTGGTAAACATGAAGGAAAATACAGTCGTTGACAACATGATAGCTTCATGTTGGAAATGCTTTGACGAGTTATCAGTTCTGATATTTGAGATCATATATCATAGGGTCTCATACAAAATGTATCATTTTTAAGATTTTCAAATATATGTTAACTTTTGTCTGTCTCTTCTCCTTTGTCCTTCTCAAGAAATCTATTACTACAAGTTGGAGAAATATATCTACTATAATGGAACTTCTCCTTTTCTCCTTCTTAGACTAACTGCATTGCCCAAAGAGTCAACATCCTTTTCAGCCATTACAGATTTTTGTAAATATCTATAACTCTTGTCATTAGAGGTAGGTAGTGTCTATTATGTGCCTTTCCCCACAATCTCACCAGTGGGAGGTATGTAACAAAGAAAGAAAGGCTAAGTTAAATTCTGTCAAATACATATCAGTCAAGAAGCATAAAAATGTTGCATCATCATACCATTTAGCCTGGGAAAATCTCATATGTTCTTAGGTCCCTTAACTCATTTTTGAGTGTAAGGTTAATTTTAAGGCTAATGCATGACACTCTGATGGCTGCAACAGCAAACAGCTTTGTGGTACAGTCAAGTGACAGCTTCTCCTGTAAAGTGAGGAAAAAATAACAAATGAGGCTGCATACCAAGAGCAATTCTGTGATTGCCATATTTGTATGCTTAATTATGAAATCTTTCTAAATGACCAGAGACCTGAAACGTACTCATTTCTTTCATTTAAAATGTTAGAGCTAACATCCCATGTACTAATTGACAAAATATATTTTGTACATCCTAAGTGTTAAGTAACCAACCTCATAATGAATCAGTACCCAAAAACTTAGGCATTAGAACACAGATATCATTTATTTGCTCACAATCCTGCAGTACTGATAGAACTCAGTGAGAAGAGCTTATTTTTGCTCCACTTCTGTGGCTGGAACATCCAAAATGACTTCCTCACTCATGTCTTATATCACAGCAGGGATGGTTGGAAAAGCAGAGGGATGGCTGGGACTCTCTCTCATACAGATATAGATATAGATATAGATAGATATAAATTAGATATAGATATAAATATCAATATCGATATAGATAGATATATCTGAATTATATTTTAGTTATATAGATGGATATTTTCCCCCTCATTACCTCTTATATGGCTAGCTTGGGCTTTTTCACATACAACATGGCCACCTCGGGTTACTTAGGCTTCTTATACAGTGATCGGCTTTTCTCAGAGCACAAAAGCAGAAGCTTCCAGACCTTCATAATTTCTGGGTTCCTAAAATGTCACTATTTTAGAAAAATATCACTTCTGTTGCTTTCATAATGTCGTTACCAGGTCAGCCCATATTAAAGGCAAGCAGAAATAGACTTCACTTCTTGATGGAGAAATGGCAGTTCTTACTGAAAGAGAAAACGTAGGATAGAGACAAGATTGCAGCCATACTCCAAGGTGTATAGATTAAAAGTATTTCATATCCATACATGCATCACTATTTACAGTAACATATTTTCAAAGCACATTGCAGACAATGTAACTCTCTGAACTCTATTCAGGTAAGTGCCTGTGCAGATTAGACACTAAAGGTTGTGTTGTTTGTGCAGCATGTGGTGCATCCCCAGCACAGGGATGTCAAAGACTGCAGGCTGTGACTCTCCCATGCATGCCCACGGGCTGCTCCCACAGTGTCTGAACGCCGTCAAGGTGGACTGGCCTGCCTGGACTTCATGGGATGCCTAAGCATGGGGCGTGCTGGGACTTAGCTTGCCCTGGGGTGCTTCTCTCTCCTCTCTAATGACTCATCCGTTCTCTGCTTTCACTGCTTCACACTGCAGAGACGTGTGTCGCCCACATGTCACCATTTCTGATTGTTACTTTCCTTCCCTTTTGTTCTTTTTCTACATTCTTGCTCTTTTCTCCCTTGTTCTTATCCCTAGCTCATTCTTCCACTGTGTTGCTAGTGTTTCTTAGGTTATTATAGCTATTGCTAACTGAAAGGGATCTTCTTCTTCTGTGTCTTTACTTTCTGGTTTTTGTTTGGGTTTTTCTTTCTGTGTCCTTGATTGTTTTCATTGTTCCCTGACTTCACCATCATGTTTACTTTTACTTGATGTTCATCTGAATGATCCACTTCATGTCCAAACACTTAAACTGAATAATCTTTAAACAGTAAAAATAGCAAAAACTTGTGAGGACAAAACAAAAAAAATTAAATAGTCATTTTTTTATTGTTCAGGGCTTTTTTAAAGTATAAAAAAAGTGGTTTTTTTACCCTTCAATAAAATTCCAAGAGCCACTTAATTTGGATTAACGAGATCGACTTTTCTAATAAGCAGATATACTTTGAGGGTAAAGAAACTTTAAAGTGGGTTACTTCAGCCAGAATAGATTTATTTACCATTGACAGGGAAGATAAAAAGAAATAAATGAGGTTTTTCCTTGTTTAGAACATGGGATTTGTATCCTCCACTGATTGAGCAAGAATCTTCTTGGCAAAAGTGATCAAAAATTTATTTTCATTTTCCAAGTATGTATAGTGTTCTTAAATTTGGAATTTGTATAACTAGAAACTCATACAAAAATTTAGTTGAAAGTCAGCTTGGAAATCACAGAGTTTAGATCCCTCATTCTATAGGTGAAGAACCTGAGATAGTAACCTGGCTGACCCAAATTCAGGTGGCTTTAAGGACAGGAGAGCAGGAGCGAGGGATGTCTCCTTGTTGGTCTTTATGGAGGGAGGATTCCTGATGGATTTGCCTAGTCCCTAGATCTTTGGTGGCAAGATATGATTGATTGATGTAGAGAACAGGAAAAAGCCTGGAGGCTAAATTTGAGTGGGTAAGAAAGGAGAGGAAGTCAAATGTGTGTACAAGTCTGGAATACTGAAGAAAGAGGGTAAGGGGTGTGTGGTGTGTGTCATAAAATTCACAAGAGAGATTGGGGTAAAAAACAAGAGAAGACCTTGACCAGCTACTGAAAATGTGGGGATCTATGGAGAAGAAAGGATGTCTAAAGACACTTTTTTAGAAAATCTTGCTGTATGAGTATCCTTTTTCTGCCTCCCTTTTCTCTTTTATAAATTTTCAGTAATGGCATACCTTATTTTTTCATGCTATTGTGGAGTTATTTGAATTTCTTTTCTATGTGTTGCTGTGATAAAATAAAATTTAAGAAATAGGAAAGAAGGCTTAGCTTAATTTGAGTTGTTCTTAGTCCAAGTCATCTTCCATAAACTGTGCTTCTATTCCTATTGACTGTTTGATAGGAAGATGATTTTGTATAGCTTCTAATGAAGTAATAGCCAACATGCATTGAACACATGCTCTGAGCCAGACAATCTGTTAAGATATTTATAGAAAATAGTTAATTTCCTCATCATAACAACCCCAAGGGGCAGGAACTATTATAATCTCCATTGGAACACAAAGGAACAAACTAAATCTAGAAATATTAAATAATTTGTCTAAGTCACAGCTAGTATGTTACATAGGGAAGAAAACTCACCATGGCATGAAAACATTTGGTAATGAAATGACTGCCTTCAAATCCCTCCCATCCAAGCATCTTTCTCAGCTTAACATCAGTGTTAAACCCATCATATAAACATGGAAAGGAGGGCCCACTGTCAAGTGTTAAAACACAAGGAAAAGTCAATTCAAATTGCTTGTCAAAGGAAAAACAGCATATCTAGTGAAAGCTGGGAGACTTCTCAGTGTTGAATAAATTGATAGTGAAAACAAAGTAATCACAGGCAGAATAACAGATAAATGAGAATATGGCAGAGTTTGACATTAAAGATTGAAAAGGAAGTCCAGAAGGATGGTGACAGGATAGCCACTTTTAAAGAGTGATTTGAATTTTGACAGATTAAATGAGGCCCTGGGAAAACTGATGAACCCTCAGAATAGGTTCACAGTGATCACCCTATTCATGGTATTGTTGTTAAAGTAAAAAATGAAAGTAAATTCATTCTTTCATATTGATATACTGTTCTGTTAGGGTTATGCCCTCCCACTCCTTGCCTCCACCCTCCAAAACCTAGAGACAATCTCTGATTCATTCTTGGTCTGTTCTAATAATTAAAGCACAGTCACCGTATTTTCTGTAATTTTAACATTTTTATTAAAAATCAGGTATTTAGTCATATGTTTTTGAAATAGTATCACAAGGAAATACTTTTTCATTTATATTATGAGATGCTGGTACAATTTACAAATAGATTTTAAGTGGTCTTGTCTGAGTACCAGTTATCCTCAGATAATTAGTTAGCAACCTCTACTTCTCAGAGTAGAGAAGTCTTCAACATCAATAGCAGGAGTTATTTTGACTCTTTCTTTTTTGTCATTCAAATAACTATTTTTAGGACCATGGAAAATATACCCTTGTATTTTAAATGTTATTTCTACTAAAATTCATTTACGATTTGATCTACAACTGTGTTCCTATCTTCACGTTTAGTGATTTTCAGTATAGATTTTGTTGGCAATGCACACTGCTTTCTCTATCTCCCCTGTTGTCATTCCTAGTTATTGTTTGAAGGAATGACTTCAAAGCAGTTGATGTTGAAGATATTGAAGTTGAAACTTTTGTATAAAATCACAAGGTGATAAAAAGGCAGCACTAACTCCAGCAAACAAATTGTTGAGGGCTTCTTTGAGGATATTTTATATCATCACTCTATGTTGAGTGTTCAAGCAATCCCACACAGAGGTAATAAAAAAAATTATCCTGGAAAAACCCTACTAAATAGCCTAAAACTAACAGTTATATAAAATTCAACTTATTCCAAGATCAAGAAAGCAAAGAGGCTTCTGAGAAAACACTTGGAGAAACATAAAAAAAGTATTGGCTGCCTGTAAATGTCATTTCCATGCGTGGGTCTGTTGCCGAATCTAAGCTCACTCTGCTCACGGCATGACAGGCGGTGTTGGAGACGAGGTGTTGAGGCAAGGAAGACGACCACAGAAAGCTGGCAGATCAAGAAGATGGCAGACTAGTGTCTCCGGTAAACCATCTTACCGGGGTTTGGCTGCCAGTTTCTTTTATAGCACAGAGAGGGGGAGGAGATGAGGAAGTAAAGTAAAAAGGCAATAAGTTTTGCAAATATCACCTGGAATGGCCAGCCTCGGGTAGGGGATGTGTTAATTTCTTCTTTCTTGCAGCCATCCACAGGTGGACAGGGTCAGGATGCTTCCCTGAACAAAGGTACTTTGGTTTAACATTCAGGCAGAGGGGCAGGGTTCCCTGAGGCATGCCATTTTGTATAGACGGTATCCTTTTAGTGAACAAATGCAACGGAAAGCATTTGTTTAAAGTAAAAGAGACAGATCCAACATGTAATCAGATTTGGCTCTTCCATGTTACAAATCCATGTGTAGGTGGAGCCTCACAGATTAAACCAGCGTTGTTCAGGCAGAGGGGCAGGGTTCCCCAAGGCAGGCCATTATGTACAGACAGTATCCTTTTAGTGAACAAATGCAGTGGAAACCAAAGGTTAAAGTAAAAGAAACAGATCCAACATGTAGTCAGATTTGTCTCCTCCCTGTTACAGGTCCATCTTATATTTAAAATTATAGTTACCACTGAATTTAGAGGTGAGGGAAACATAAAACGTTCTGCCACTCAAAACAATGAGTAGCCCAATTCTACGAATAGGTTGTGTCCTAAGTTATCAGCAACTTTGAAGAAAAAGACAAAAATGCAATTATTAAAGCAACACTTTTGTGATACATTTTCCTGAAACCCAAGACACGTTTTATTTATGATAGATTTGTGAGAATTTATGTTTTGAGAGGGCATTGCTTTTATTATAAAAATATCTAGAAAATGTACTTAAAAATTTTTTAAATTGATTCTGAATACAGACCAAAATTTTTAATATGCTATTAAAAATGATATGCATATAATATGGATTACAGGATGTCTCTTTCCTCAAATTGTGCCACTTTGTGAATTCTTCCTGGGGCCCATGAGGAGAATCATCCTTCCCTTATTTGTGTTCCTATAGCACTGTTTACACATTCTCTTTAGTAGTCGACTCTATATGTTTCTGTGTCCTTCCCTAGATGTTAAGGTCTTCTTGCATTTTATTTGCATTTCTATCCCCAAGGTCTTGGACAGGACTTGGCACATAGTAGGTCCAAAGAACATATCTGCTGAATAAATCATGAAATTGTTTTCTTAAAAAATGCATTTTCATAGTTCTTAATGCAATAGTATGATAATAAGAATATATTGTATTTCCATATTCTTTGGAACTACATTTTCCAGAAAGGGTAAATTTTTGGATGTATTATTTTGTACAAAAACTTACAGCATGTTCGTTTTTGCCTGAGATTTATTTTCATTTCTGAGTTTCTCTTAGGTTTTCAAGATAAAACATTCTGAGTCCCTTTACTGCAAAGGTCTAGATCAACTAAGCCTTTTTCTTTTGTTTTTTGTACATCTGAGAGCCCACAGGCATAGAAGCAAGATAACATATGCACTGAAAACAAAGTCCCTTAAAATCTGCCCTCCTTTAAGAAATAGTTACTTTCTCTGGCAGTCACTAACCTAGCTAGTACATTTCATAGTAATAGGAATATTGGTTTTCTATTTGGCATCTTGCAGACACATTATATACAGAAATAGAGCTGGGCCTTTATTACTATGCCATATGTACTTTGTAGTAAAATAAATAAAAAATAGAGAAAATAATTTTCCATCTGAAGTTCCATATTTATTTTCATGAAAGCTGGAACTGCTGTCTCATAGTTGAATTTCCAAAAACTCTAATCTGAACCAAAAAAAAAAAAAAAATGTATTCACGATTAAGGAAAATAACAAATAATACTTCACCTCTCATAATGTTACTGCCAGGTCAGAAATGGCTCCAGTTTGTGGTGCACCGAGAAAACCTGACCCAAGAGGTAGGTCAAGACCACATGGCACACACAGGAAGAAGTCGTAGTGAAACTGCAGCTGGCGTAGAGTGTCTCTAGTAATGATCCATGTTCTCCTCTCCTGTTTAGGAGCGTATTTTACCCTTCCCAACACACCAGCATGAAGTCAAAGTGTGGAAAAATTATGTAAAGTTAAAATTGTTAAAGAATGGTCAAAATTATGAAACCAGGCTGTTGTGAAAGAGAAATTGAAGATCTATTTCTTGTGAAGGTTTGTTTCCTCATTTACAGTTTTTGGATAATAATACCTACATCACAAGACAGCCATGTGGATTAAATACTATAATGTGTATGCTGTACACATGCACATCCCAGTGCTTGGGTATCATGAACACCCAACAGATGATGCTCCCTCCTTTCCTTTTCTTTCTTTGTCAATATTGAGGCCATTGTTGTCATCAACGATGTGAGGTTTTAAAATCAAGTCAAAGAAACTAAGACAAGAATAAAGATATAGGAGAACATATTTAGAAGTCATATATATGTATGTGTTTTTTTTAACAGTCGTTCTAGCTGAAAGGAAGTACAATAAATGTCAATATTATGGTTTAGCTGTGGTGTAGCTAGAAAAGTCTAATCATACATTAGATTGTAAGAGATATATAAGTAGCAGTCAATATTGTGAGACTACAAATTCTTGCTAAGACAAAGTAAATGTGCTCACATTATTACTGCTTTGGTTACCCCTTTTAAGAGTAATAACGATATTTTGGCCCACATTCAGAGAATGGTCTAACTTATTGACAAGGCTTGAAATTATATGAAAAAGACTAGCATAGCTACAGAAAGCTACAAGGTTATAAAATATTGGTAGAGTTGGTCTATGGAAAAGAGACGATATTTGTTTTACATGGCAATAGGAGACAGAAGGAGTACTTTTATGGACTGAATGTGTCCCCCAAATTCATAAGTTGAAGCCCTAACCACCAATGTGACTATATTTGGAGATAGGGCCTATCTGGAGTTAATAAAGGTTAAATGAGCTCGTAAGGATGGGGCTCTAATTCTCTAGGGCTGGTGCCCTCCTAAAAAGAGCTAAGAGCTCTCTCTCTCTCAGCCACGTGAGGACACAGTGATAAGGTGGCCCTGGGAAAGCCAGGAGGAGAGCTCTCACCAGGAACTGAAATGACTTGATCTTGGACTTCCTAGCTTCTGGAGCTGAGAAAATAAATTTATGTTGCTTAAGCCACCTGGTCCGTGGTATTTTTGTTATGCAAAGCCCAGCAGACTAAAATAAGGACTAATGGTGTGGGTATAGGAGGACAGATTTCAGTGCAAAGTAGAAATGCTCTTTATTTTTTTAAAATATTTTATTGAAGTATAGTTGATTTACAGTGTGTGTTCAATTTCTTTTGCACAGTAAAGTGGCTCAGTTATACGTATATATATGCTTTTTCATATTCTTTACCATTATGGTTTATCACAGGACACTGAATATAGTTCCCTGTGCTATACAGTAGGACCTTGTTGTTTATCCATTCTATATATAATAGTTTACATCTGCTAATCCCAAACTCCCAGTCTATCCCTCCCTCCCCTACC
Source organism: Balaenoptera physalus (assembly GCF_965194825.1). Taxonomy (NCBI): domain Eukaryota; kingdom Metazoa; phylum Chordata; class Mammalia; order Artiodactyla; family Balaenopteridae; genus Balaenoptera; species Balaenoptera physalus. The sequence goes on from NC_138888.1 coordinate 106,824,744, forward strand.
CACCCTGCCTCTTGGCAACTGTAAGTCTGTTCCCTATATCTGTAAGTCTGTTTTTGTTTCATCGATATGTTCATTTGTGTCATATTTTAGATTCCACATATAAGTGATATCATATGGTATTTGTCTTTCTAGAAATGCTCTTTAAAATCTAAGAACAAATGCCATACTTTAGGCGGTACAAAATTTTCCATAACTGGAACAATTCAAGCAGAGACCAGCAAATAATGTTGCAGGGAGTTTACCAAAGTAATTCAAATATCAGAATAGTGTTCAAATTAGATTAATGGTTCCCAAACATTGGTTAATAGACAAATGCCAGTTTTCATCATTCCCGGATAAAATAAGGATTTTTTTATTCAATTTTATAAATTTATTTAAGAATAAAAACACTTTCTTAATCTTTTTTTTCAATTTTTTGACAATAGAATATTCTTTTATTTGAAATTATATTACAAGTTATGGTAGCTGTTATGCTCTTACAGAAAAAATAGTAAGTCAATATTAGTCCTCTTAATATTTGTAGAAATTTGAATTATCTATAATATCTGGAAGTCCAGGAAGAAAAAGACTAGAGGTTATTTTATCCTTAAAACCCCTACATTTTATGATTCTTCATCTTTATTACCACTGATACAGAAAAAGATATTGTACAAAAGGGAAAATAATACATAAGTTCCTCTTTGGTGGTAAAATCATGGATGCTCTTTATCCCGGAAGGCACTAGGCTCACTTGGCCATTGGTTCCAGTAACCATGCAGTTAGTTAGGATTTGATTCCTCTCCCAATTTGATATGTGCAGTTGCATTCCCTGTGACCACTTAGCCTACTCTCAACTGTGAATTTCTTCCACTTCCTGGCATCGAATTCTCGGCTCACTTTGGACACTGTCTCAATTCAACATGACCCCAGATTACTCCTGTCTGCATGAGTATGTACCATATACAACATACCATGTCACTTGATTTATTGGACGAGACCCTGGAGAGTGAGACAGCCAAGTTCCAATATTCCAACCAAGGCACTGAAATCGCCATGCCTGGCTAACCTAGAAAGAACAGGCAAGCTCTTCATCTGAGATCTGAGAGTGGGTAGTTTGGGAATGGAGACTGAAGTCCCTATAGAGGTACCTAAATCTCACTCCTTGGGAAGGAACCTCAGGCCTCATTTCTAAACCAGGGCACTTCCCCAGCGATTTATGTCAGCTGGCCTCTTTATATCATGAACTTTCACACTGTGTTGTCCACAAAGCTTTGCCACTTGGAAGCAGGTTCAACCTACCCGACAGACCTCCGGAGCTGGTGAAAGAAACCCAGAGATGCTATTCTAACCATCTCCATCTGGCTGCAGGTGTTAATGCACAAATGTCTGCTGCAGATACAGATGGCAAAGGAACGAAGAAGAGACTCCACCTGAGCAAATCAAATAAATTCTGCTTGTTTAAAGGGCAAAGGAAGAATTCAGTACAGACAGGATATTCAGTAAGATCAGCTTCATTATCCACTGACAAATGAGATACCTCCATTTTCACCACCAAAAGGCCTGAGGATCCCACCAGGCCTTCTGGAAATGTCCCCTGATTCCCTCCTCATAGCTTTCATGCGCAAAATTAAAGCCACAAAGAACACAGCTTTGTCTGAAAAACTGGTGGCAGATATTCGCCCTGGACCAGGTTCATCTCATTCATCTTGGGATTACACTACATCAGGAGACAGCCAACCACACGCTGAAGCCAACTCCGAGTGCCACCATTTTCAAATCCAAGTTTCATTGGAACACAGCTACCCTCACCTGTTCACATATTGTGCAGGGCTGATTTCACACTAAAGGGACAGAATCTCAACTACAGAGATCAAGTATCCCTCAAGGCCTAAAATATTTACTCTCTTCTCTGTTTGGAAAAAGTTTGCACCTCGCTATTATATAATGAGAATCAGAATATTCACCCTGGAACTACCTCACCTCCATCCCCAACAGGCTCCCACAATTTGGTTCAAACACACCCTTTTATTCAGTACTATGAAATTAGAAAAAGAGTAAGTTACCCAGATACATCTGAGTGAAAGTTTAGGAACATCCTGTACATATCTGCCAGAGAGAAATATTTTGAAGAAGTTACCTGATGGCAAAGAAGAAAAGCATTTTTGGGGACCTCTTTTAGATGAAAATTAAAAGCATCAACTTGTTCCATATCATCTTAATTTATTTGGCAGTTAAACTCTGGTCTCTTTAAACTGGAAACAAATGGCCACCTATGCACACTGTTTTTGTGGGGTTTTTTTTGTTTGTTTTTTTTTTTGCTATATGATATTCTCTGAAAGGAAAAAAGAAAGTCATCAACAATTGCATATATAATTCTGTCATAAGACACAAAGGACCAGAGTCTGAATTCTAAGGATTTTTAGTTTCATTTTTTTCAAATGTAAATTTCTTATTACATATTTCAAGTATTTTTGTTTTGATTCAAGTTACTTAATGTGATCACAGAATTATTAATTGGCCAAAGAGAACCACTGAATAAATGCAAATTGATTCTGCCCCCGGAAATAGAGGTTGACTAATTCAAGTTTAATGAGGCTCAAAATAGCATTTTAAGTACATTTTTATTTTTTATAGACTTTAATCATATCTGTCTTTAGGAACTGGTTTCAGGAATGCTAAAGAACTATTCTGGGCTAATTAAGCTTGCTCACCTGACAGATTTTCCACAGCTCACCCAGCTCTGCTCAGGGCCATAGCAGCCATAGTTACAATAGGAGAGGAAAAAAGGAGATTATGTTGGAACAGATTTTGACAATATGGAGACAATTCCATCCCCAAAATCACTCTGCATAGCAATGTCATGCATTACTTCGAAATTGCATGTTTCTGGCAAACACTGGATAACTGTCATCTCTACCTCAGAGCCCACAGAGACCACAGAGAGACACTTCCTCCCTGATCAGGGAAATTGGTCCATCCAGTGAAGATGCACAAAGGGCTGGCCTTTACAAGACTGGGAACAACTTTAAAAATAAATAAAATAAATAAAATAAAAAATAAAAGACTGGGGAAATGTGAAATTTAAAGTGTGTTGTTTAAGTCCAGACTAAGGATATTCATTTTGATTGTTTTGAATTTTGATTTCAATATTCAGAAATATAATTACTCAACACTGAAATAAGCTTATTCTCCTAACATATAAGCTGCTTCAGGGAGAAGAGTCTCAGTTATTTTGGCAGCTGTGCCAGTGCTCATGGGACACCAATATGCCATTTAATTTTTTAAAGAAATAAATTACTGGAGTAAATAACATTCAAATGGCAAATAGCAAGCAAAATGGAGCACGACTGAAACAGTAATTCCAGACCCCTACATGTGGCTTTGTTTCTTTTTTATAATGGACATTTAAATGATATAAATGTAATAAGATGTTATACTGTTAGACCTGGGACGAAGCTTCACTTTACTATTACTGTAAGGCCACCCTTCAGTTACTGCTTCTACAAAAAGGGGAAACTTACAGGCATGTGGTCAGGAGTCAATAAGGTAATGCACATAAAAGGTTTTGCAGAGTCCCTGGCATCTGAAAGTTTCCCATCAAATACTTCCCAGATCCCCTAATCTAGACATCATCTCCCTTCTCACACCATGAGCTATGGCGGAGGCTGTGGGCCTGTCCTGGGGCTCTGTCCTTGTTGATTCGGTTGATTCCATGGATGTCGTCGGCAAATCTCCCAGGGATGAGTTCTGCCTGCTTCTTTATCACAGCTTCTGTCTCGTGCACCGTAGCCACTCAGTAAATATTTGAATTAAAGTTTGAATTGATTAATGTGTGCTTGAAACAATAAGTTAGACTCTCCCAGGAAATAAACCACTCAGGAATGTGATCTAGACCAATTCAGAAGCTTCAGCAACTCTTCTGGGAGCTTGGATTTGGATCAAATAATCTGGGCTTCATTATCAACTGAACAGCTAATGTTGGACCAGTGCTCATGTGGAAAAATCAATGGATACAAACACCCATGTAATTATGACTTCATATATGGTAAAAAGCATAAAAACATATCTGTATCATGCACTGTGTGAAACTGCCCTGACTTTTTATACATGTAATCTTCATTCTGACAAGAGCCCTGTGAGGCTGGTAATTTTATTATGTCCATTTTACTAAGGAGGAAACAGGAGTAGAGCAGTCACACAGCTGAACAGCAGGGTCGGAAGCTATGCCTGGATACTTAACCCCAACCCCAGGCGCTTAATTAATTCACATGCAAACTGCCTCTGTGTTTTCCCCATACATGAGATAATTTTGGGTAGTGTGTGGACAAGCTTTATTTTCTTTGTTTTAGTTCCAACTTTATTTTAGTGTGGTTTGCTATAACCTGCATGTCAAACTTGTGATTTTATGAGTGTTTTTGCTTAGGACAAAATAAGTGGGTAGCAGTGTTGGTCCTGAGTTGTTTCAAAGAAACATGAAGTAAATGGTAATATATGAGGTTGTCAGCTACAGCCACAATCATAAGGTACTTTGTAAATGACTGAAGGCTAAGAAACCATATGAAGAAACTTCCTGGGAAAGTGCTGCCTACATTTCAACTCATTACAATATATTTCTTGCTTCTCTGAAACATAAAATAAAATATCAAAGGTTTTGATAAGTATGTACATGGAATACACATAATTATAATGAAGCATTGTGTTACATATAGATAGTATTATTTATATAATTATACTAAAGTTATTCATATATATGGATATTTTAATGAAATTTAGTGATAAATAGGGTAATGCTTTTAATGGCACTACATAGATTTCCTAGAGGGTTACAAATTCATCTACATGATATGCAGAGTCAATTTATTTACTAGAAAATTTGGGAATGTCAAATTTATATTATATCTCAAATTAAGGGGAAGAAGTAGATGGTTACATGAAGAGGGGAAACAATATAGGTGGAGCTTGGAGATGGGAAAATCATGGCAGTTTTCAGATGCATGAATCCTGCATCAGAGACAATTAAAACTGAAGGAAAACACCCTGTTCAAAGCACCCTTTTTATTAACAAGAAAACAAACTGTGAAGTTAAACTTCTGTCTTTGCTTTCACTGCCCACCTACAGAATCAATATGTAGCACATAAGATTAGAACATACATGCCTTATATTAAAATCTAAAGTTAGCATGCAGAAAGGACAAATAGTAGTGGATGGTCCTTTTGTTAAAAAGCCTTTTTTGGCTTTGCTGAACTAATCACTGTGGAACGCATTTTAAAAAAAGGGTCTCTGTTTGCATAAAATTGTGATTTTCTAAAAAATTTTAATGGAGTATAGTTGATCACAAAGTTGTGTTAGTTTCAAATGTACAGCAAATTGCATCAGTTATATACATAATATATCTACTTTTTTATTTTTTCAGATTCTTTTCCCATATGTGCCACTGCAGAGTATTGAGTAGAGTTCCCTGTGCTATACAGCAGGTTCTTATAAGTTACCTATTTTATATATAGTTGTATGTATATGTCAATCCAATCTCACAATTTATTCCATCCCCATTTTCCTCTGTTAAACATAAATTTGTTCTCTACATCTGTGACTCTACTTCTGTTTTCTAAATAAGTTCATTTGTACCCTTTTTTTAGATTCCACATATAAGCGAAATCATATGATATTTGTCATTCTATGTCTGACTTACTTCACTCATTATGACAATCTCTAGGTCCACCCATGTTGCTGCAAATGGCATTTATTTTTCGTTTTATGCCCGAATAATATTCCATTATATATATGTAACACATCTTTTTTTTTTTAACATCTTTATTGGAGTACAATTGCTTTATAATGCTGTGTTAGTTTCTGCTGTATCACAAAGTGAATCAGCTATAAGTATACATATATCCCCATATCTCCTCCATCTTGCATCTTCCTCCCACCCTCCCTATCCCACCCCTCTAAGTGGTCACAAAGCATGGAGCTGATCTCCCTGTGCTATGCGGCTGCTTCCCACTAGCTATTTAACATTTGGTAGTGTATATATGTCCGTGCCACTCTCTCACTTCATCCCAGCTTACCCTTCCCCCTCCCCATGTCCTCAAGTCCATTCTCTACATCTGCATCTTTATTGCTGTCCTGCCCCTAGTTTCCTCAGAACCACTTTTTTTTTTTTTTTTTTTAGATTCCATATATATGTGTTAGCACACAGTATTTATTTTTCACTTTCTGACTTAACTCTGTATGACAGACTCTAGGTCTATCCACCTCACTACAAATAACTCAATTGTGTTTCTTTTTATGACTGAGTAATATTCCATTGTATATATGTGGCACATCTTCTTTATCCATTCATCTGTCAATGGACACTTAGGCTGCATCTATGTCCTGGCTCTTGTAAATAGAGCTGCAATGAACATTGTGGTATATGACTCTTTTTGAATTATGGTTTTCTCTGGGTATATGCCCAGTAGTGGAATTGCTGTGTCATATGATAGTTCTATTTTTCGTTTTTTAAGGAACCTCCATACTGTTCTCCATAGTGGCTGTATCAATTTACATTCCCACTAACAGTGAAAGAGGGTTCCTTTTCTACACACCTTCTCCAGCATTTATTGTTTGTAGACTTTTTGATGATGGCCATTCTGACCGGTGTGAGGTGATACTTCATTGTAGTTTTCATTTGCATTTCTCTAAGGATTAGCGATGTTGAGCATCCTTTCACGTATTTGTTGGCAATCTGTATATCTTCTTTGGAGAAATGTCTGTTTAGGTCTTCGGCCCAATTTTGGATGGGGTTGTTTTGTTTTTTGTTTTTTGTTTTTTTGATATTGAGCTGCTTGTATATTTTGCAGATTAATCCTTTGTCAGTTGCTTCACTTGCAAATATTTTCTCCCATTCTGAGGGTTGTCTTTTCATCTTGTTTATGGTTTCCTTTTCTGTGCAAAAGGTTTTAAGTTTGATTAGGTCCCATTTGTTTATTTTTGTTTTTATTTCCATTTCTCTAGGAGGTGGGTCAAAAAGAATCTTGCTGTGATTTATGTCATAGAGTGTTCTCTCTATATGTATGTTCCTATTACCATTTTCTTAATTGCTTTGGGTTTGTTATTGTAGGTCTTTTCCTTCTCTTGTGTTTCCTGCCTAGAGAAGTTCCTTTAACATTTGATGTAAAGATGGTTTGGTGTTGCTGAACTCTCTTAGGTTTTGCTTGTCTGTAAAGGTTTTAATTTCTTCATCAAATCTGAATGAGATCTTTGCTGGGTGGAGTAATCCTGGTTGTAGATTTTTCCCTTTCATCACTTTAAATATGTCCTGTCACTCCCTTCTGACTTGCAGAGTTTCTGCTTAAAGATCAGCTATTAACCTTATGGTGATCCCCTTGTAAGTTATTTGTTGCTTTTCCCTTGCTGCTTTTAATTTTTTTCTTTGTATTTAAGTTTTGATAGTTTGATTAATATGTTTCTTTGCGTGTTTTTCCTTGGATTTATCCTGTATGGGACTCTCTGTGCTTCTTGGACTTGATTGACTATTTCCTCTCCCATATTAGGGAAGTTTTCAACTAGAATGTATTCAAATATTTTCTCAGTCCCTTTCTTTTTCTCTTCTTCTTCTGGGACCCCTATTATTGGAATATTGGTGTGTTTAATATTGTCCCAGAGGTCTCTGACACTGTCCTCAATTCTTTTCATTCTTTTATCTTTATTCTGCTCTGCAGTATTTATTTCCAGTCTTTTGTCTTCCATGTCACTTATCCGTTTGTCTGCTTCAGTTATTCTGCTATTGATTCCTTCCAGAGAATTTTTAATTTCATTTGTTGTGTTGTTCATCATTGTTTGTTTTCTCTCTAGTTCTTCTAGGTCCTTGTTAAAAGGTTCTTGTATTTTCTCCCTTCAGTTTCCACGATTTGGATCATCTTTACTATCATTACTCTGAATTCTTTTTCAGGTAGACTGCCTATTTCCTCTTCATTTGTTTGGTCTGGTTGGTTTTTACCTTGCTTCTTCATCTGTTGTGTATTTCTTTGTCGTTCCCTTTTGCTTAACTTACTGTGTTTGGGGTCTCGTTTTTGCAGGTTTCAGGTTCGTAGTTCCTGCTGTTTTTGGTGTCTGCCCCCAGTGGCTAAGATTGGTTCAGTGGGTTGTGTAGGCTTCCTGGTGGAGGGGACTGGTGCCTATGTTCTGGTGGGTGAGGCTGGATCTTTTCTTTCTGGTGGGCACAACCACATCTGGTGGTGTCTTTTGGGTTGTCTGTGAACTTATTATGATTTTAGGCAGACTCTCTGCTATTTGGTGGGGTTGTGTTCCTGTCTTGCTAGTTGTTTGGCATGGGGTGTCCAGCACTGGAGCTTGCTGGTCATTGAGTGGAGCTGGGTCTTAGCATTGAGATGAATATCTCTGGGAGAGCTCTTGCAGATTGATATTACTAGAGGCCGGGAGGTCTCTGGTGGACCAGTATCCTGAACTCAACTATCCCACCTCCAAGGCTCAGCCCTGACACCCACTGGAGCACCAAGACCCTGTCAGCTTTTGGGAAGTCTGAGGTCATCTGCCAGCATTCAGTAGGTTTTCTGTCGGAGTTGTTCCACATGTACATGTATTTTTGATGTATTTGTCTGGAGGAAGATGATCTTCATATCTTACTCCTCCACCATCTTGAAGTTCCTCTCCAGCAGTTAATGTAAAGAAAGGAGTGGGGGAGATCAATAATGCTTCCTCCACTTCTCAATTAGTGGAGAGGGCTGTAGGGAGCTCGAGTTTTTAAGATCTCCTTAATCATCTTCTGTCTGCCTGGCAGTGTGCAGGAGTGTGGCAGGGATAATTGCACCTACCCATTCTATACCACATCTTCTTTATCCATTCCTCTATCGATGGATATTTAGGTTGCTTCTATGTCCTGGCTATTGTAAGTAGTGCTGTAATGAACACTGGGGTGCATGTATCTTTTCAAATTATGGTTTTCTCTGATACACCTAGGAGTGGGATTGCTGGATCATATGGTGGTTCTATTTTTAGTTTTTTAAGGAACCTCCACACTTTTTCCATAGTCGCTCTACCAATCTACATTCCCACCCACAGTGTAGAAGTGTTCCCTTTCCTCCACACTCTCTCCAGCGTTTATTGTTTTAGATTTTTAATGATGCCATTCTGACTGGTTTGAGGTGATACCTCGCAGCTTTGATTTGCATTTGTCTAATGATTAGTGATGCTGAGCATCTTTTCATGTGTTTGTTGGCCATCTCTATGTCTTCTTTGGCGAAATGTCTATTTAGATCTTCCACCCAATCAAAAAATGAGCTGTTTGTATATTTTGGAGATTAATCCCTTGTCAGTTGCTTCGTTTGTAAATATTTCCTCCCATTCTTAGGGTATCTTTTTGTTTGGTTTATCATTTCCTTTGCTGTGCAAAAGCTTTTAAGATTAATTAGCTCCTATTTGTTTATTTTTGTTTTTATTTTCAATACTCTAGGAGTTGAATCAAAAAAGGTCATGCTGCAATTTATGTCAAAGAGCATTCTGCCTATGTTTTCGTCTAAGCGTTTTATAGTATTCGGTTTTATATTTAGGTCATTAATCCATTTTGAGTTTATTTTTGTGTATGGTGTTAAGGAGTGTTCTAATTACATTCTTTTACATGTAGCTATCTAGTTTTTCCAGCACCACTTATTGAAGAGACTGTCTTTTCTCCACTGTATATTTTTGCCTCCTTTGTCATAGATTAGTTGACCATATGTGTGTGGGTTTTTCTCTGGACTTTGTATCCTGTTCCATTGATCTATATTTCTGTTTTAGTGCCAATACTATACTCTTTTGATTGCTGTAGGTTTGTAGTATAGTCTGAAGTCAGGGAGCCTGATTCCTCCAGCTCCGTTTTTCTTTCTCAAGTTTGCATTGGCTATATGGGGTCTTTGGCTATATGGGGTCTTGTTTTTCCATACAAATTGTGAAATTTTTTGTTCTAATTCTGTGAAAAATGCCATTGGTAATTTGATAGGATTACATTGAATCTGTAGATTGATTTGGATAGTATAGTCATTTTCACAGTATTCATTCTTCCAATCCAAGAACATGGTATATTCTCCATCTGCTTGTGTTGTCTTTGATTGCTTTTATCAGTATCTTATAGTTTTCTGAGTACAGGTGTTTTGCCTCCTTAGGTAGGTTTATTCCTAGGTATTTTATTCTTTTTGTTGTGATGGTGAATGAGGTTTCTTTGATTCTCTTTCTGATCTTTTGTTGTTAGTGTAGAGGAATGCAAGAAATTTCTGTGTATTAACTTTGTATCCTGCTAGTTTACCAAATTCATTGATGAGCTTTAGTAGTCTTCTGCTAGCATCATTAGGATTTTCTAAGTAGAATGTCATGTCATCTGTAAACAGTGACAGTTTTACTTCTTCTTTTCCAATCTGGAATCCTTTTATTTCTTTTTCTTCTCTGATTGCCATGGCTAGGACTTCCAAGACTATGTTGAATAATAGGGTTGAGAGTAGACATGCATTTCTTGTTCCTGACCTTAGAGGTAATGTTTTCAGTTTGTCACCATTGAGAACGATGTTTCCTGGAGGTTTGTTGTACATGGCCTTTACTATGTTGAGGCAGGTTCCCTCTATGCCCACTTTCTAGAGAGTTTTTTTAATCATATATAGGTGTTCAATTTTGTCAAAAGCTTTTTCTGCATCTATTAAGATCATACTTTTTTTATTCTTCAATTTGTTGAATTGTGTATCACACTGATTGATTTGCATATATTGAAGAATCCTTGCATCCCTGGGATAAATCTCACTTGATCATGGTATATGATCCTTATAAGGTGTTGTTAGTTTCAGTTTGCTAGTATTTGGTTGAGGATTGTTGCACCTATGTTCATCAGTGATATTGGACTGTAATTTTCTTTTTTTGTGATATCTTTGTCTGGTTTTGACATCGGGGTGATGGTGGCCTCATAGAATAAGTTTGGGAGTGTTGCTCCTTCTGCTATATTTTGGAAGAGTTTGAGAAGGACGGGTGTTAGCTCTTCTGTAAATGTTTAATAGAATTCACCTGTGAATCCATCTGGTCCTGGACTTTTGTTTGTTGGAAGATTTTTAATCAGTTTCAATTTCATTACTTGTGACTGGTCTGTTCATATTTTCTATTTTTTCCTGGTTCAGTCTTGGAAGCTTGTACCTTTCTAAGAATTTGTCCATTTCTTCCAGGTTGTCCATTTTATTGTCATATAGTTGCTTATAGTAATTTCTCATGATCCCTTGTATTTCTGCAGTGTCAGTTGTATCTTCTCCTTTTTCATTTCAAAATTTACTGATTTGAATCCTCTCCTTTTGTTTTTTTGATGAGCCTGTCTAAAGGTTTATCAATTTTACTTATCTTCTCAAAGAACCAGCTTTTAATTTCATTGATCTTTTCTATTGTTTTCTTCATCTCTATTTCATTTATTTCTTTTCTGATTTTTATGATTCTTTCCCTTCTATTAAATTTGTGTTTACTTTTTTCTTCTTTCTCTAATTGCTTTAGGTGTAAGGTTAGGTTATAGGTTATTTATTTGAGGTTTTTTTTTTTTTTTTAAGTACTCATTTACCTTTATTTTTTTAAATTTATTCATTTCTTTATTTATTTTTGGCTGTGTTGGGTCTTCGTTTCTGTGCGAGGGCTTTCTCTAGTTGTGGCAAGCAGGGCCCACTCCTCATCGCAGTGTGCAGGCCTCTCACTATCGTGGCCTCTCTTATTGCAGAGCACAGGCTCCAGACGCACAGGCTCAGTAGTTGTGGCTCACAGGCCCAGTTGCTCCGCAGCATGTGGGATCTTCCCAGACCAGGGCCCGAACCTGTGTCCCCTGCATTAGCAGGCAGATTCTCAACCACTGCACCACCAGGGAAGCCCTTGAGGTTTTTTTTGAGCTAGGATTGTATTGCTATAAATTTCCCTCTTACAACTGCTTTTGTTGCATCCCATAAGTTTTCTGTTATCGTGTTTTCATTGTCATTTGTTTCTAGGTATTTTTTTATTTTCTCTTTGATTTCTTCAGTGATCCATTGGTTATTTAGTAACATACTTTTTAGCCTCCATGTGTTTCTGTTTTTATGGTTTTATTTACCTATAACTGATTTCTAATCTCATAGCCTTCTGTTCTGAAAAGATGCTTTACATGATTTCAATTTTCTTATAATTACCGAAGCATGATTTGTGACCCAAGGTGTGATCTATCCTGGAGAATGTTTCATGAGCACTTAAGAAGAAAGTGTATTCTGCTGCTTTCATATGGAATGTCCTGTAAATATCAATTAAGTCGATCTGGTCTAATGTGTCATTTAATGCTTGTGTTTCCTTATTAATTTTCTGTCTTGATGATCTGTCCCTTTGTGTAAGTGAGGTGTTTAAGTCCCCCACTATTATTGTGTTACTGTGCATTTCTCCTTTTAAGGCTCTTAATATTTGCCTTATATATTGTGGTGCTCCTTTTTTGGGTGCATATATATTTACAATTATTATATCTTCTTCTTGCATTGATCCCTTTATCCTTATGTAGTGTCCTTCCTTGTCTTTTGTAACAGTCTTTATTTTAAAGTCTATTTTGTCTGATATGAGTATTGCTACTCCAGCTTTCCTTTGATTTCCATTTGCATGGAATAACTTTTTCCATTCCCTCATTTTCAGTCTGTATGTGGCCCTAGGTCTAAAATGGGTCCTTGTAGCCACCATATATATGGATCTTGTTTTTGTACCCACTCAGCCAGTCTATGTCTTTTGAATGGAGCTTTTAATCCATTTACATTTAAGGTAATTATCAATATGTATGTTCCTATTGCCATTTTGTTAATTGTTTTGGGTTGTTTTTGTAGGTCTTTTTTCTTTCCTTCCTCTTTTGTTCTATTCTCTCATGTTTCCAGCCTACAGAAGTTCCTTTAGCATTTGTTGTAAAGCTGGTTTGGTGGTGCTGAATTCTTTTAGCTTTTCTTTGTCTGTAAAGTTTTTGATTTCTCTGTTGAATCTGAATGAGGGACTTGATGGGTAGGGTATTCTTGGTTGTAGGTTTCTCCCTTTCATCACTTTAAATATATCATGCCACCCTCTTTTGGCCTGCAGAGTTTCTGCTGAAAAATCAGCTGATAACAATCAGCTGATATCCTAATGGGCATTCCCTTGTACATTATCTGTTGCTTTTCCCTTGCTGCTTTTAATATTTTTGTCTTTGTATTGAATTTTTTTAGTTAGATTAACATGTGTCTCAGCTTGTTCCTCCTTGGGTTTATCCTGTATGGGACTCTGTGCTTTCTGGACTTGGGCGACTATTTCCTTTCCTATGTTAGGGAAGTTTTTGACTTTAATCTCTTCAAATATTTTCTCAGGTCCTTTCTCTTTTTCTTCTTCTTCTGTGACCCCTATAATTAAAATGTTGTTGCGTTTAATGTTGTCCCAGTGGAGACTGTCCTCATTTCTTTTCATTCTTTTTTATTTAGTCTGTTCTTCAGTAGAGATTTCCACCATTCTGTCTTCCAGGTCACTTATGCATTCTTCTGCCTCAGTTATTCTGCTATTGATTCCTTTAGTGTATTTTTCATTTTGGTTATTTTCTTGTTCATTTCTTTTTGTTTGTCCTTTAGTTCTCATTGGTCTTTGTTAAACATTTCTTCTATCTTCTCAATTTGTGCTTCCATTCTTTTTCTGAGATCTTGGATCATCTTTACTGTCATTACTCTGAATACTTTTTCAGATAGATTGCTTATCTCCTCTTCATTTAGTTGTTCTTATTTGTTTTTGTCTTGCTCCTTCATCCTCAACTTATTTCTTTGTCATCTCATTTTGTCAAACTTACTGTGTTTGTTATCTCCTTTCCACAGGCTACAGAATCATAGTTCCTCTTGCTTCTGGTGTCTGCCCCCTGGTGGGTTAGGTTGGTCCAGAAGCTTGTGCCATTATCCTCTTGATGGGGGTTTGATTGGTGTTACAGTGACCAGAGCCTGCCCTAGATATTGATCAGGGCCATCCCTTTGCTTTGAGGTTGTCACTGCCCTATCAGGGGCAAGGTCTGCTCCCTAGTTGTTGGAGTAGAGACCTACAGATCTGTTTCTAGGCTCTGTTTCTGATCTGTGGTGTGAGGTAGGTGGTATTGGAGCACTCCCACTGGGAAAGAAGCCACTGAGTATTCCTCCTCTGGAGATGTTCACCTGTGTATGTGCTCTGGTGTGTCCTCTTTTGCCCATTGTGTGGGCTCGCAAAGTACACTGATGTTGGCACTGCTCTTGGCCCCATCTTAACTGTGGGAATGCTGGCAATTGGGCCTGGGGACTCTCAGACATTGTTTTCACAAGGCCACTGGTGCAGGTCCACTGAGGTCAGGTACCAGGACTTCAGTCATCATGAACCTGGACCCACTATGGGAGCTATGGAGGCAGCTCAGACTCTGGTCTGGCCCAGCCCGCACATGTACATGCCCAAAGAGCCCACCGCTGCTAAAGCCAGACCCGTCCCAGCTGCAAGAGCACTTGTTGTCCTTTTGGATGTTTTGCAGGTGCTGAATTTAGGAAGTCATCAGCAGAGGTGTAACTCCGCAGTTTGTGCAGCCATGAGGAGAGATTTCAGTTTTTCTTCCTAGTCACACAGCTGCTGGGGCTCAGCTGTGGGGTTCAGCCCCTCCTCTGGGTGGATTTCCTCATGGGGGGGAGCTATCTGTGTCCTCCTAGGACAGTGGGGTGGATCCGGCACCCCCTGGTGGATTGCTTAGTAGTGAGAGCTATCTGTGCACTCCCACGACAGTGGGGTGAGTCCTGGCACCCACTGGCAGATTTTGTAGTGCACTCCTGGGACAGGAGTGTGCACTATCTGTGCACTCCTGGGACAGGCCCTGGGGCCTGCTGGTGGAATTCCTAGTGTTGGGAGCCGTCCACACTCTTCTGGGGAGGTGGGGGTGTGTCCTTGTGGCCCACTGGTGGAATTCCTAGTGGGGAAAACTGTCTGTACCATTTCAGGTCAGTGGGGACAGGTCCTGGCATCTGCCCACAGGTCTGGAAGAGGTGGCCAATGCCCAACTCTAGAGCCCAACATGAATGGCAGCGGTGACTCTCACCCACCCCCAGAGCTCCTGTAGTTGGTGTTCTGTTCCCTGGGAATGTTCACAGGTATAGAAGTTCTTATGGTGGTTCTGCCCCTCTCCTCATGTACCTCCCAATAATGGTGCCTTGCCTCTCTGGTGGTCCCAGGCTTCTTCCTAGTATACTCTCAGTTGCCATTAGCTGACCTCTTCAGGCTGTTTCCACAGCTAACCCTGGTCGTCTCCCTGATACTGAGCTTCGGAGTCTGAGCTTCACTACCCGACCCCTCACCACCCTCACCAACAGAGGAGTGTCTCAGGTTGGGGAGCTCAGGGTGTTGGTGCAGACCTTCTGTGCAGGCTAATCTCCATTTTGCCTTCCACAAACCAGTTGCTGCTCTCTCCTCTGAGGCTGGAAGCTCTCCCTCTGTTCAGGCTGGTCTCCCCGCTGGTGAGGAGACTTCCCAAGGTGTGGAGACATTTCCTCCTTCACAGCTCCCTCCCTGGACACAGTCCCTGTCCTGATTCCTTCTTTTTCTTTTTCATTTTGTCCTACCTGGTTATGTGGAGGTTTTCTAGTCTTTCTGGATGTCTGAGGTCTTCTGTCAGTGCTCAGTAGCTGTTCTGTGTGAATCGTTCCACTTGTAGATATTTTTTCAATGTTTCTGTGGAGAGAGGTGAACTCTGCTTCCTACTCCTCCACAGTCTTGATGTCCAACTTAAAAATGTTTGATTTAATTTATATTTTCCAGGAAAGAATATGAGATTGTTTATATTTGATGTGAAAGCTATTTGCTTCCATCCCTGCCAAAATTTGCTCAGATAAATCAGGATATTGTTACTATATATCTAGTACTGTCTATATTGGACTAAGTTTTTTTCTTTTCAGACATATCAAACAATCCTCATAGGATAAACTGAACTCTATTATTTGGGTTGTTTCTGGTAAGCATTTTGTGCTCTTTTAGCTGTTTTGAATAACTGTACTTGACCGCCAAAAAAAGCAGTGTTTGTGCAGGTCTTTGTAAGTTTCATTACTGCTACTAATCTCTGGGGCTCAAAGTGCCAGTTGCTTTTCTCTGTATTTACAAATCCACTTCTAATAAACTAGATTTTCTGCACCTGTGGGACTCTGACAGCCCCCATCACAGATGTTACCCCTGTCCCACTATGCTAGAAAAGCTGGATCCCAGACAACAGCAAACCCACCTGGCAGGGACAGACTGTCAGCTGGCAGTGCTAGGCACCCCCTGTCTTCCTCTGCCTTTCCTTCTGGTAGTGATGTCCCCAAGCCCAATATTCCTGCACTTTCACGAGCTCCTTCCCATCAATTCTGGCTCTCAGGGAAGGATCTGATTAAAGCAATTATAGCAAGTTTTTAAGTGTTTGATAATTTAATATGCTCCTCTTCTGGGGATATTTACACTTCAATAAGCTAAAAGCCTTCATCCAAAAGAATAAATCTCAGGGGCGGGGAGATTTCTGGTATCAACAAGTCAAAAGGGAAAAGTTTTTGTTTGTTTTTGAGATTTTCCTAGTGCCCTTGAAATCTTACCAGGTCTGTTTCAATCACATAATGGGAAAATTCCTTAAAATGATCATATTGCCTTTCATGCACAGGATTTCCAAATGCCTAATCTAGGAGATGCACAGGTAGTGATACAGAAAAGAAATTTAAGACAAAATATTTAAAAGGCACAGTGCTCACAGGATTGTCACAGGACTCAGATGAAGTATAAAGCTTAAGTCCTAGGGCATTTGGACTTAAAAGCTCATAAGGTTTCCCATTTCCAACTGAGTTTTAGAGACTAATGCACTGACAGACTTGTGCATACTACTATAATATTATATAACATTTATTGTAAGATTATGTGCCAGGAATAAAGTGGTGAAGAGGATAAACCAAGACCCTATCTTCATGAAGCACCTGGCCATGTTACATTATAAATATTGGTTTGCATATTTATCCTCTGGCCTACACTAGAAGCCACTTTAAGGAAGAGATACGTCTTGTTCAGCCACCTCTCCACAGGCCATAGAACAGTTTCTAGTGAATTTAACTCTAAATACATAGTTGTAGAATAAATTTTAGAGAAATTTTTCTGTTGGACCTGAGTAAAAACCATCAGACAGCACTGTGCAATCAGTGGAAATTAAGAATTTTGGAGAGAGTTGGTAAGGAGAGAAGACTGGAAGACAGAGAATTATAACATTAACAATAAAATGATGTTTTCTCAAAGGACAAAACAATATTTCTTTTTAAAATAGTTATGATTCGGTTCCCCTTTCTTTCATCCAGATATAAGACTAGGAGCTTTAAAAATGAGCAAACAAGTGTCTTAGACCATTAAAGCTGCTATAACAAAATGCCACAGGCTAGGCAGCTTATAAGTAGCAGGAATTTATTTCTCACAGTTCTGGAGGCTGGAAGTCTGAGATCAGGGTGCCAGCATGGTCAGGTGAGAGGTTTCTTCTGAGACACAGACTTCTTGTATCCTCACAGGGCAGAAGAGTCTAGAGGACTCTGTAGGGTCTTTTGTATAAGAGTACTAATCCCATGTATGAGGGCTCCACCCTCTCAAATTTCCCCTCCTCCTAGTACCAACACGTTGGGCATAAGAATTTCAACAGATGAATTGGGGGTACACAAACCATAGAATTCCACTCTGCCTCCCCCCAATTCATGTCCTTCTTGCATACAAAATACACTTATTCCATGGCAATAGCCCCAAAAGTCTTAATTGGTTCCAACATCAACTCAAAAGCCTAAATCGAAAGTCTCATATAAATATTTTCTTAAAAAAAAAAAATAGTGAGAAAATTCACCCTGAAGTAAATTGCTCCCCAGCTGTGAATCTGTGAAATCAAACATGTGATGTGTTCCCAAAATATAGTGTGGGATAGGCATAAGACAGACATTCCCATTCCAAAAGGAAAAAAAAAAAAAAAAAGGAAAACAGGTTACAGATCCCAAGCAAGTTCAAAACCCAAAACCTTAAGACCCACCGGGGCACCCAACCCCACCCGCCGCTTTGTTGCACAACACGTAGGGCAGCTTGCCAGAGTTGGCTTTGCCTGTCTGCAGCTCACGGGCATGTGCTCCAGCCCATGAGAACTCCAGTGACCCCAACCTGCAAAATCTATGTGGAGGTAGCCACGCCCCCATGCCTTGATTGTCACCGTCCCGCCCCTACAGATTTGAGCAGCACTGCCCCCAGGGCTTTGGGAGGTCGCCTGACCTGCTGAAACCCACATGATCTTACTCCCTTTTGAAACTGAGGAGGTCACCCTGATGATCTCTGAATCCTCTTTGGGGTCCTCTTCCTTGTCTTGAAGAACACTGCATGTTCGCAGCCAATAGCTCTGTGGCTCTGCCTTGTAAAACCTAAGAAGTCTGACACCCTTTCTTCCTTCCTTCCCATCTCCTTCCCCTTGGGTTGACATTGGCTGTTTTTCTGCTGGGGTGGCTGATGAAGGCCTTAGGTCGAACTAACCTCCTTATCAAAGGGTCTCTTGGTCACACTGTTAGTGTTTTCTTCCAAACATATTATCTTATTTTTTGCAATACGGATAGGCTGAGAATTTTCCAAATTTTTAAATTCTGTTTCCCTTTTGATTAACAATTCCAGCTTTAAGTCATTTCTCTCTTCTCTTATTTTATTATAATCATTGAAGAGAAGACAAATCACATCCTCAACTTTTTGCTGAGAAATAACTTCATTTACGTTAGTTAGCTCGACTGTGATAACCATTGAACTATGGGTATGTAATCCAATCATCATGTTGTATACCTTAAATATACACAAGTTTATTAAATAAATAAATAAATTACAAAGAAAAAAAGAGCTTCAGCCAAATATTCAATTTCATTGCTCACCAACACTAAGACACAAACACAATTCGGCCAAATTCTTTGCCACTTTATAGTAAGGATGGCCTTTCCTCCATCATCCTGTTCCTCATTTCCATCCGAGACTTCATTCAGAATGGCCTTTACCATCCTTCCTTCTGCTGACTTATTCACAACAACTTTGTGTTCTCTGAGAAGGTTGTGGCTCGTTCTGTAGATGTTATCATCTACTGAGCCCTCACCAGAATGGCTTTTGATGGCCCCTTCACAGCAATGTAGTTTTCTCCTAGGATATAGCTGAAAACTCTTCCAGCCTCCACCCATTACCAGGGTCAAAGCCACTTTCACATTTTTAGGTATTTATTACAGCAGCACCTCCACTTCTCGGCACCAATTTTCTTAATCCATTCGGCCTGCTACAAGAAAATAACAGAGACTGTTAACACCAGAAATATATTTCTCATGGTTCTGGGGGCTGGCTGGAAGACCAAGATCAGGGTGCCAGCATGGTCAGGTGAGAGCCTTCTTCCTGGTCACAGGCTGCTCACTGTATTCTCAGGTGGCTGAAGGGGCCAGGGAGCACCTAGGATGTCTTATAAGGGCACTAATCCCAACCATGACCTAAGCACCTCCAAAATGTTCTATCTCCTAATACCATCACATAGGGCATTAAAATTTCAGCATATGCATTTTAGGGGGATACAAAAATTCAGACCATAACAAGTATGTGTGTGTTGGTTCTGTTTTTCCATCATGGATAATTTAAAATGATTAAATCATGCATCCACTCAGTCAGTCGACAGATACTTATTATGTGCAAACACTGAGAAAAGTGCAGGGTAAGATGAAAAGACAAGTGTCCATTTAACAACATTGGTGACTCAGACAAGGGTTTCATGCAGTCATGGGGAGAGAAGCAACACTGGAAAACAATAAAGATTGTGAGGATAGAAGGATTTCTCAAAATTTGCTTTTAAGTGGCTGCATGATAATAATGCTAGCTAACGTGTGTTGAATATTAAGGGCCAGGTGTCGTTTTAAAATATTTTACGTTTTAACTTTAGGGTCCCCCAACAACCATAGGAAATAGGTACAATTATTACCCTTCTCATTTTACAGATAAAGAAACCAATATATTGATAGGTTAACAAAGTTGTTTATGATTATTCAGAAAGCAGAGGACCTAGAATGAAGAGCCATGCTAGAAACCACTGTGATGGTTGCTAAAGAGGCAAGAGGGATCAAGAAAGAATATTACTTTATATTTGTATTAAAGCATATTTACATGAAAATTGGGATGATCCAGAAGAGAAGAATAGGATTGAAAATATGTTTTCCTATTCCATTTTTCAGAAAGAAAAAATTCAGGACTTTTTTTTCCCTCTAAAAATCATCAGTCATCTGCTGAATTATTTATGGAATTGCTGTCTGTTTCTGTTTCAAATTACTACATGGTGCATTTAAACAAATATTAATTTTTTATCTTTATATACTAGATACTTTAAATTAAATGGAAATTATTCTGCTTCAGATCTCCTTGTAAGGATGAACATTAGAGACAGTTGATAAATTTAAGTTATCTATCAATGCTTACAGAGATGGATACAGATATAGATATGATACAGATATAGATATAGATAGGTATATATATACATAGTAAAAAGAGAAACATTTCCAGAATCTGGGAATACTACTTTGTTCAGCCTGACTTCAGTCAGAATAATTTTTTCCATTTTTGCCACATTTAAATATACAGAAAAACTAAAAATGAAATGTGCATAGACCAAAAAAAAAAATAAAAGAATCACAAATATTCACTTAGTTTTGTTCTGTTGGTTCCTTGGTTACCCTAAAATCCTGCTGATAAATCTTTGTTCAAATCAATTTGTTACTGTGTGAAAAACTTTGAATTACTGGGTTTCAACACACTGGATTAACCCTTATATAGACAAACATAGTGTTTAAACATGTAAGTCTTTGCCCAGCATAAATGTGAATGCTTTAAACTGTAATTATTTTAGCTTAAAAACATCCTTCTATCTTCCTCTTTTCCCATTTTCAAGTCAGAGTGAGAAGGGAAGTAGCCTGGGCAGTCATGTGACATGCCTGAAAGTGATGTTCCAGAGCAAGTCCGGGTGAGGTCAGCTTCTTGTGCTCAGATTCAGATGCCTGACTTTCTTTTTATGCTTTGAATGTCTGGGGAAGAGCTATCAAAATTATTTGCAAGGGCTGGACAGTGTAAAGTAGGGAATATAGAGGAATGTTTGTGAATTATTTTATGAATTTTAAAGTTTGGAATATGGTGCAATAAATTTCTCTTATGCAAGAGCTTGCTGTAATGTTACTATTATTCTTACAGCTTTTACATTTTTTCAGACTCTAAAATCTATTATAAAATACTTCTTTCTCTAAAATATGTTCAGCCTACATTCCACCATTAGAGATTGGGGATCTGAAGTAATACCATGACCTGAAGATTATTATGTAGGACAAAAATTGTTATTACTGGACTCCATGTGGAGACAATTTTGCAAAATTGCCAAAATTGCTTCTTTTATGACAAACTTGATTCTGAGTCTAAAGTCACAAGGACACTAGAAGGTGAGTTGGTTACCGGTATCAACATAGTAGAATCTCTTATTTCCAAATACATTCTGTATTTACTGAATTGTGACTAGCAAAAATCTGAGAAGCTGCAGCATTCGACTTACATTTTTATTACTGACTTCTTCAAGTAACCATTGCAAATGGTAGAAAACTATATATTTTACTTTTGTAGTTAAGGCAAACCCAGGATCTGCCTTGTCCTGTACTGCACTTAAACGATCCCTAAGAGCTTTGTTATTTCAGGAATCTTTCAAATGTCAAATAAGGCATCAGTATATTTCAAATTTTGTTTGAGGTTTTTTGCAGAGTTTTTCCACTTTTTATTTTAAAATTTAAAAAAAAATAAAATTTTAAATAATATTTCTTTATTTTCATGGAAAAATCAGAAAAGAGTATTGAATTTGAATAGATTTACTTTATTCTGATATAAGATTCTAATTTTTTATTTTAAAGAATCATCAACACTTATCTGATGTTGAACAATATTATAGACTAAATTTCCATTTCAGTTGGCATTTTCCTAACTGATCAGACTAAAAGCAAACAGTATCCTATTTTTCATATCTTAAATTATTATTTAACTTTTATAAGATATTACTTTCAATAAATATTATTTTCATGGTAAAACTATGTAGAAGTTCATATAGTTAATACATTATTAAATTTCAACACTTGAAATTGTGCCAAAGTTATGGTCCTAAGAAAATGTGTTGCAAAAGTCAAAATGTCTGAGCTTTACAAAATGAATTAGAAGATGTGCTCTGTTTGTTTTTCAACTGATTGGCAGGCTTATCAGTGATTGACACTTTACATTCAGAGCAAACCCAACCATGTAGTTTAGTAGATAAGATAGGTTCTGATCATTTAAATTTTCATATCTAAATAATACATTTTATAGGTCAAGTTTAAATAAGAGTTTACTTGGGACATTTCTTCTACTTATCTCTATAGAAGTATGTAAGCAATAAAAGAATATACATTACAAGGTATCAATGTTTCTTCCCTATTTCTTCTATTTAGTTGAAAGTAATATCACACAGCCACACATCATAATACTAAATGCAATTCTACAATTCAGTTATTCTTTTACCAACTCATGAATGTGTATATTCCAATAATAAGGTGCTTGTCTTAGTCCATTCAGGCTGTTATAACAGAATACCATAGACTGGGTGGCTTAAACAACAAATATTTATTCCTTACGGTTCTGGAGACTAGGAAATCCAGCAGCAAGGCACTAGCACATTCAGTATCTGGTGAGAACCCACTTCCAGGTTCATAAATGGTGGTTTTCTGGCTGTCCTTGTATGGTGGAAGTGTCGAGGGATTGCTCTGGAACCGCTTTTATAAGGTCACTAACCCCATTCATGAGGCTCCACCCTCAGGACCTAATCACCTCCCAAAGGCCCCGTGTCCTAATACCCTCACAATGGAGGTTATGTTTCAACACATAAATTTTAGGAGGACACATTCAGTCTATAGCAGTACTGATGTATAACAGAATTTTTCTCTTAATTTTAATGTAATTGTTACTGGTTAAAAGACCAAAAGCAAACAAGGCACAGAATATATCATAACATTCTGCCTACATGGTAAAAAATAATGATCATGTAATGATCCATAAGAATTCTGAAATTCCTGATAAAAGCATTTGAAAAAACAATACGATGTTAACAAATCTCAGCAATATTTTTTGGATCTGTCTCCTAAGGCAAAAGAAATAAAGGCAAAACTAAACAAATGAGACCTAATTAAACTTAAAAGTTTTTGCACAGCAAAGGAAACTATTTGACAAAATGACAAAACAACCTACGAATGGGAGAAAATATTTTCAAATGATATGACTGATAAGGGTTAATATTCAAAATATATAAACAGTTCATACAACTCAATATAAAAAAAAAATTGAAAAGTAGTCAGAAGACATGAATATACATTTTTTTTTCCAAAGAAGATACACAGAAGGCCACTGGCACAGGAAAAAATACTCAACATTGTTAATCATTAGAGACATGCAAATCAGAACCACAATGAGATAGCCCCTCATTCCTGTCAGAATGACTGTCATCAAAAAGTCTACGAATAACAAAATGTTGGCAAGGATGTGGAGAACAGGGAACTCTCGTACACTGTTTGTGGGATTGTAAATTCGTGCAACCACTATTGAAAACAGTATGGAGGTTCTTCAAAAACTAAAACTAGAGTTACCATATGGCCCAGCAATTCCATTCCTGGGTATATATCCAAAGAAAATAAAAACACTAACTTGAAAAGATACATGCACTCCAATATGCATAGCAGTATTATTTACAAAAGTCAAGATATGGAAGCAAACTAGGTGTCCATCAACAGAAGAATGGATAAAGATGTGATATATATATGTGTATATATATATTACTCAGCCATAAAAAAAGAATAAAATTCTGCCATTTTCAACAATGTGGATTGGCCAAAAGTTATTATGCTTAGTGAAATTAGTCAGAGAAAGACAAATACTCTATGTCATCACTTAAATGAGAAATCTAAAAAATAAAACAAATGAATATATAAAACAAAACAGAAACAGTTACAGATATAAAGAACAAACTAGTGGTTACCAGTGGGGAGAGGGAAAGGGGATCAAGATAGGGGTAGGGGATTAAGAGACACAAACTATTATGTATAAAATAAATAAGCAACAAGAATTTATTGTACAATACAGGGAAATATAGCCATTTGTAATAACCTTAAATGGAGTATAATTTATAAAAACATTGAATCACTATGTTGTACACCTGAAACTAATATAGTTTAAATCAACTATACTTCAAATAAAAACACAAAATAAAGAGAAAATGATGTATTAAAAGTATAATTCACCACCCATCTTCAAAATGTTTTGGATGTATATCTCAAACATCAGAACATTTTATTTCTGATATGTAAATATTTCTGTACATATTTCTATTAACTAAGAAGACTTCAAAAATGCACAACCACAGTTGCATTATCACATTTTAAAAGTTAGTAATAATTTCTTACTATCATATATTATTTTTCACATTTTCCTGTTTTAAAAGCTTCTTTAAGAATAGTTTAAAGCAAATACACTAAATAAATTAAAGTAGATCCAGGTATTGTGATTGGTTAATATGCCTCTTAAATATCATTTGATGTATAGAATCTTTCTCTGACTACGTTTATTTTTGTACTAAATTTTGCTGAAGAAATTAGTTCCTTTGTGTAGCGTTTTCAAGATTTCTTATCTTTTCCTTCATGAAGAATTAGGCATTTCTCCATGAAATCCAAATGTTTTTGGTGTGAAATAGTATTTAGAGATCACAAATGGAATCTAGAGCCATTCTTTGCTAACACATTGTCATTTTTCCCTAGCCCTTTCAGTAGTCAAAGCTAGGAAAATTTTTTTTTTGTTAGAAAAAAATCTCTCATGAGCTAATTCTAACACTTACAATCCAAATCCTTACAATCCAAATCCAAACCCTTTCCTTCCAAACATGCCAAAAAATTATGTTCTGAGTATTATTATAATACACATTTTATTTATCATACAATTGGCATATCTATCTCAGAATAACTGTGCATCACTACAGCCAACATATAATTATTGAAAAAAGTTTAATTCTTTTTGATGACTTTTTCTGTTCTTAAGGTTCCACTAAGGATGTATGTTCAAATTACTGTGTTTTAATGTTAATAGAATGGTTATGTGTTTTTAAGCCATCAACTAGATACATAGTTAGGATCATTTATTCTACTTCTGAGTTTTAAGAATTGCTTTTTTAAATTGTTTGTTCTTTTATAATTATGTAATATAATTACATGGTTTCAAATTCAAATTTATATCTAAACATATAAGTTGAAGAAATTTAATTTCTATTGTCATCTCCACACTATTTCCTCCACGTATAAGTAAACACATTTTATGGTTTACTCATTTGTTGTTAAATATAATCAAATAACACATACAAATGCATAATCCTCCATTACTAAATAATAGTGTACTATATATACTTTTCTTCACTTTGCATTTCTAACCTAGCAATGTTTCCTGGTTATCACTTTTTTGCAGGTTATGTTCTCTGGAAAGCAGACTAGATGGAGATTAATGTGCAGATGCTTTCAAGTGTGCTAATAGGACTACCACTTATGAAAGGAAAGTGAAAGGAAGGAAGTAGAATTGGCAGGGGGAGAAGTTGGAATGAGATGCAATCTCAGTACAGGTTTCTGCCAAAGCTGACCAGTCAGATTTGTCAAACTCAGGGTCAGGAGCTCGCGCTGTTACAGTCCTTGTTAGCCTGTCTGTGGATGCAAACTGCCCTAGGAAAGAAGAGAAAACTTGGATCAGGTTATATTCTCAGACTTAAGTAATTCCCAAATAATGCTGAGAGGGGAACTGTGTATGCCATCAGTACCCCTAGTAGTGGAAAAAAGGGAGAAATTCCTCACTTCTAAAGGGAGATCAGAGTGAATACCACAGTATCCACTGCACTCTCCATAGTAGTATATGGAGATATTCCATTTTCCTTTCACAGCCCATGGTGGTATAACAGTTTCTTTGAGGAGTTCCCTTAGATGGACATTTAGGTTGTTACCAATTAAAAGTAATTTTGATATATTAATTTCCAGCATAGCAAGTTAGTTCCTAGCTATTAGTTCCTCTTTCTCTAAGATTTATACTGAAGCAGCTATAAGAAACACTTAAATCACAAAAACAGATACAAATTCCACTGGATTTGTCATATACCCAAGAGAAATTAAAACCTATGTCCACACAAAAGCACATAAAGATTCCTAAGAGCCAAAAAAATGGAAAAACACAAATGTCCATCAACTGATAAATGGATAAATGAAATATGGTATATTCCTACAAGGAAATATTATTCAGTAATAAAAAGGATGAAGTACAGATATATACCACAATATGGAGGAACCTTAACAGCATTTGTTAAATGAAAGAAACCAGTCACAAAACACCAAATATTATATGTGTCTATTTTTATGAAATGCCCATAATAAGCAAATCTATAGAGATAGAAAGTTGATTAGCAGTTGCCTAATACAGAAGAAAAATGGAAAGTGATTGCTAATGTATAGATGTTTCTTTTTTGGGTGATAAATCTATTCTAAAATTGGTTGTAGTATTGGTTGAAAAAGTCTGCTAATATACGAAAGCCACAAAATTGTACTCTTTAAATAGGTTAATTTTATGATATGTGAATTACATCTTAATAAAGCTGTTATAAATTTAAAAATCCATGGGAAATCCCGCAACATAGAGACAGCTCTATTGCAATGATATGTGTCAACGTTTGGGAATGGGGGAAATGCTGTAGAGATTATAGTGTGCAGGACAGAACATGTCTGGCCTTGCTGAGAGAAAGAATAAACTGCAGAAAAACGGTTGATGTAGTGCTCACGTTTTTCTAGTGCCATTATATAGGGACATTCTTTGTCAGTTTCTGCAATGAAGAAAGAGCAATCAGTCAACAACAACACTGATGCAAATGGCCGTGAGATAAATTCTAGGCAGCGCTAAAATCCCACTGGCTTGAAGAAGCTAGAAATATAGTATCAAGTAGTCAATGTTCTAAGAATGATTGCTCATGAATTTCACTATTTCACACTTAGCCCCAAAAAGTTCATAAAAGCCTTTGCCCAGTTTCTTCAAGTCTCATCTACCACTTGTAAATTCCTAAGTAATTCAAGAGACAATAGAACACTGAAGGTCAAGGTCCACATGTGTGTTCCCCTTCTCTCTGAGACTTTGGTCCTTCAAGTCCTTGCTGCCTTGGTAGTTCTCTATTCTGCCAAAAGATTTTTATTTAAATTCTCCTCTATTTTGTTGTTTTTATAAGAGGTTTGGTCTCCAACCAGTCACTCTGTCATTATCAGAAACTGAAATCTGTCATCATTTTCACATTTTTTACTGAACTTTTGGTTTTCTATCTGACATTATATTTTAACAGTGCCTAGCCCCACAGATGCTAGACTATATATTGACTTTGAATTAGTAACAGTAAACCCTCTGGTTGGACAGAAGTAGACCTTTCTGGGCAGAGAGCTTGGAGAAAAAAATGTGAGTTAAAATTCAGGCTCTACTCCACTCCATCAGCTAGACTTTTTGTCAGTGAAAAATTTGCATAACCATACATAGTAATGCTGTGCTCACTATAAAGTATGTGCTTTATAAATATTTGTTCAAACAATGTATGAATTTTATTCTCATTTGTAGAATTAGATGTAACCAACTTTCTGTTTTCTTTCTACTTGTAGACTATGTCCACATGAATCCCATAATTCTTACAAAGTATACATAATTTAACGAATATAGCAAAATAAAATTGGTGGAGGTATTACTAAAATTTATAGACTAAAATATTCCTACTTTATGTAGCTGTTTTGTCATTACGTTGCTAAAGTTCCACCTTTGAGACATTGATGGACTCATATGTTTCAGTTGGAATTATATACAGTACACAATTGCCATCCAACTTGTGTTTAACCTACATAAAAGCTAGACATCTAAAACACTACATGTTAACATCTCAGTTTACCTGTAGGTGTACAAAATAGGTACTTCCTACCGATTTCTATGTTTTTCTTGACCTATTATTTTCCAAGATCCCTAGCTTTGGAATGATTTTAGAGAAACTAATAAATACATAATAGGAATTTAACAACTATTCATAGCATTGAATTTTCTACTTCTTTATTTCCCTCCATTCTTCTTCATACCACACATGTATTTCATCAAAGTCATTGCTTCCTTCATCACAATATTATCCTTTCTACTTTTTTAGTCATTAGCAAGTATAGGGCTTAGTTACATTAGCCCTATGTTGCTTTATGAGCTTTCAGTTGCTACTGTCAGTTTGAAGCTGATACTGATCAACTTTTATTATATTATCAATGAATATGCCAATAAAGGAGTAAACATATGGAAAGCAGATAAGAGTGGATTCATCACAGGACAGCTATAAAGTAAATTTCAAATGTGATAGTGAAGAGATAGTGAAAATTCAAATTAAAAGAGAAAAATCAAATTAATAAGTGGTCATGGTATTTGAATTATTGAGGAGGGTTTTATACTTCTGGCAGAGAGTTTGAGGATAATAAAAATATAAACTCTAAGTCAATAAAAAGAGGCAATAATGAGATTGAGTAAAAACAAAAGGTTGCAAAAGAAAGAAAAAGTTGCCATAGTTCACTGTACATCTCAACTCTGAATAATATTATATAGTAATAATGTAAACTTAAACATTTAAATCAAAACTATGATGCAACTAAAATTATTATTAATATAATGCTGAATATGTATATAACCAAAATTAGTATATATGGCACACATGTAATCTTACATAAAAGGAAGTCTACAAAAATATGCAAAATTGAATAATTAATACACAAGTAATATGAACATGTTGCTTAGAAAATTGAAAGCTAATACTAGAATAAATTAATAAAAGAGCATGAAAAATGATCAGGGAATCAGGTATAGCAGTAAGAGTTTTGTAATGGAGACTTTCTGTTCTATCATATATACCATGTGGAATTATTGATTTAAAAAAATGCATATAGATTTTCTGGCCTTGAATGAGTAATTGGTACTACACTATACTTACTGCCACAAACAATTAGAAAATTGGAAAAAATTATAGAGGAAAACACAACATAGTAATGATACAACTTTTAGTACCCAATAAAAAATTATTGGGTATGGAAAATAGGAAACTGTGCACTGTGAGCAGGATAAAAATGGGTACAAGGAAACAGATCAATACATCATAGAGGTTACATAATTAGCATATAAGGACTTTAAAACAGTTATTAGAAATGTATGTAAAAGCTGAAATAAAACATGAACTTTAAGAGAAGAAAAATGGAAAACTATTTAAAAAATCAAGTAGAGAGAGGAGCTTCAAGATGGCGGAAGAGTAAGACGTGGAGATCAACTTCCTCTTCACAAATACATCAGAAATACATCTACATGTGGTACAACTCCTACAGAACAGCTACTGAATGCTGGCAGAACCTCCCAAAAGGCAAGAAATTCCCCACGTACCTGGGTGGGGCAAAAGAAAAAAGAATAAACAGAGACAAAAGAATAGGGACGGGACCTGCACCAGTGGCAGGGAGCTGTGAAGGGGGAAAGGTTTCCACACACTAGGAAACCCCTTCGCGGGCAGAGACTGCAGGTGGCACAGTGGGGGAGCTTCAGAGCCATGGAGGAGAGTGCAGCCACTGGGGTGCGGAGGGCAAAGCGGAGAGATTCCTGCACAGAGGATCAGTGCCGACCAGCATTCACCAGCCCGAGAGGCTTCTCTGCTCACCCACCGGGGCAGGCAGGGGCTGGGAGCTGAGGCTTGGGCTTCGGTCAGATCTCAGGGAGAGGACTGGGGATGGCTGTGTGAACACAGCCTGAAGGGGGTAGTGCAACACGGCTAGCCGGGAAGGAGTCCGGGAAAAAGTCTGCAGCTGCCGAAGAGGCAAGAGACTTTTTCTTCCCTCTTCATTTCCTGGTGGGCGAGGAGAAGGGATTCAGAGCGCCGCCTAAACAAGCTCCAGAGACGGACGTGAGCCGTGGCTATCAGCGCGGACCCCAGAGATGGGCATGAGACGCTAAGGTTGCTACTGCTACCACCAAGAAACCTGTGTGCAAGCACAGGTCACTATCCACACCGCCCCTCCTGGGAGCTTGTGCAGCCCGCCACTGCCAGGGTCCCGCGATCCAGGGACAACTTCCCCGGGAGAACAAACAGTGCGCCACAGGCTGGTGCAATGTCACGCTGGCCTCTGCAGCTGCAGGCTCGCCCTGCATCCATACCCCTGCCTCCCCCAAGCCTGAATGAGCCAGAGTCCCCGAAGCACCTGCTCCTTTTACCCCATCCTGTCTGAGTGAAGAACAGATGCCCTCAGGCGACCTACATGCATAGGCGGGTCCAAATCCAAAGCTGAACCCCAGGAGCTGTGCGAACAAAGAAGAGAAAGGGAAATCTCTCCCAGCAGCCTCAGGAGCAGAGGAGTAAATCTCCACAATCAATTTGATGTACCCTGCATCTGTGGAATATCTGAATAGACAATGAAAAATCCCAAATTGAGGAGGGGGACTTTGGGAGCAATGATATATATATATATTTATTTTTTTTCCCTTTTTCTCTTTTTGTGAGTGTGTATGTGTATGCTTCTGTGTGTGATTTTGTCTGTTTAGATTTGCTTTTACCATTTGTCCTCGGGTTCTGTCTGTCTGTTTTGTTTTTTTTTTTTACTTTTTAAAATATTTTTCCTAATAATTATTTTTTATTTTAATAACATTATTTTATTTTATTTTACTTTATTTTATTTTATTTTATCTTCTCTCTTTATTTCTTTCTATATTTTCTCCCTTTTATTCTGAGCCGTGTGGATGAAAGGCTCTTGGTGCTCCAGTCAGGCGTCAGGGCTGTGCCTCTGAGTTGGGAGAGCCAACTTCAGGACACTGGTCCACAAGAGACCTCCCAGCTCCATGTAATATCAAATGGCGAAAAACTCCCAGAGATCTTCATCTCAACGCCAAGACCCAGCTTCACTCAACGACCAGCAAGCTACAGTGCTGGACACCCTATACCAAAAAACTAGCAAGACAGGAGCACAACACTATCCATTAGCACAGAGGCTGCCTAAAATCATAATAAGGCCACAGACACCCAAAAATACATCACCAGACGTGGACCTGCCCACCAGAAAGACAAGATCCAGCCTCATCCACCAGAACACAGACACTAGTTCCCTCCAACAGGAAGCCTACACATCCTACTGAACCAACCTTAGCCACTGGGGACAGACACCAAAAACAATGGGAACTATGAAACAGAAGCCTGTGAAAAGGAGACCCCAAACACAGTAAGTTAATCAAAATGAGAAGACAGAAAAACACACACCAGATGAAGGAGCAAGGTAAAAACCCACCAGACTTAACAAATGAAGAGGAAATAGGCAGTCTACTTGAAAAAAATTCAGAATAATGATAGTAAAGATGATCCAAAATCTTGGAAATAGAATACAGAAAATACAAGAAACGTTTAATAAGGACCTAGAAGAACTAAAGAGCAAACTAACAATGATGAACAACACGACAAATGAAATTAAAAATTCTTTAGAAGGGATCAATAGCAGAATAACTGAGGCAGAAGAACGGATAAGTGACCTGGAAGCTAAAATAGTGGAAATAACTACTGAAGAGCAGAATAAAGAAAAAAGAATGAAAAGAACTGAGGACAGTCTCAGAGACATCTGGGAGAACATTAAATGCACCAAATTTCGAATTATAGGGGTCTCAGAAGAAGAAGAGAAAAAGAAAGGGACTGAGAAAATATTTGAAGAGATTATAGTTGAAAACTTGCCTAATATGGGTAAGGAAATAGTTAATCAAGTCCAGGAAGCACAGAGAGTCCCATACCGGATAAATCCAAGGAGAACCATGCCAAGACACATATTAATCAAACTATAAAAAATAAAATACAAAGAGAAAATATTAAAAGCAGCAAGGGAAAAACACAAATAACACACAAGGATATTCCCATAAGGTTAACAGCTGATCTTTAAGCAGAAACTCTGCAAGCCAGAAGGGAGTGGCAGGACATATTTAAAGTGATGAAGGAGAAAAACCTACAACCAAGATTACTCTACCCAGGAAGGAACTCATTGAGATTTGATGGAGAAATTAAAAGCTTTACACACAAGCAAAACCTAAGAGATTTCAGCACTACCAAACCAGCTTTACAACAAATGCTAAAGGAACTTCTCTAGGCAGTAAACCCAAGAGAAGGAAAAGACCTACAATAACAAACCCAAAACAATTAAGAAAATGGGAATAGCAACATACATATCAATTACAACCTTAAATGTAAATGGATTAAATGCTCCAACCAAAAGACATAGACTGGCTGAATGGATACAAAAACAAGACCCTTTTATATGCTGTCTACAAGAAACACTGTTCAGACGTAGGGACACATACAGACTGAAAGTGTGGGGATGGAAAAAGATATTCCATGCAAGTGGAAATCAAAAGAAAGCTGGAGTAGCATTTCCCATATCTGACAAAATAGACTTTAAAATAAAGACTATTACAATAAACAAAGGAGGACACTACATAATGATCAAGAGATTGAGCCAAGAAGAAGATAGAACAATTGTAAATATTTATGCACCCAACATTGGAGCACCCCAATACATAAGACAAATATTAACAGCCATAAAAGGGGAAATCAACAGTAACACAATCATAGTAGGGGACATTAACACCCCACTTTAACCAAAGGACAGATCATCCAAAATGAAAATAAATAAGGAAAAACAAGCTTTAAATTATACGTTAAACAAGGTGGACTTAATTGATATTTATAGGATATTCCATTCAAAAGCAACAGAATACACAGTCTTCTCAAGTGCTCATGGAACATTCTCCAGGATATATCATAACTTGGGTCACAAATCAAGCTTTGGTAAATTTAAGAAAATTGAAAGTGTATCAAGTATCTTCTCTGATCACAATGCTATGAGACTAGATATCAATTACAGGAAAAAATCTGTAAAAAATACAAGCACATGGAGGCTAAACAATACACTACTTAACACTGAAGAAATCAAAGAGGAAATCAAAAAATACCTAGAAACAAATGACAATGAAAATATGATGACCCAAATCCTACGGGATGCAGCAAAAGCAGTTCTAAGAGAGAAGTTTACAGCAATACAATCCTACCTCAAGAAACAAGAAACATCTCAAATAAACAACCTAACCTTACGCCTAAAGCAATTAGAGAAAGAAGAACAAAAAAACCCCAAAGTTAGCAGAAGGAAAGAAATCATAAATATCAGACCAGAAATAAATGAAAAAGAAATGAAGGAAATGATAGCAAAGATAAATAAAACTAAAAGCTGGTTCTTCGTAAAGATAAACAAAATTGATAAACTGTTAGCCAGACTCGTCAAGAAAAAAAAGGGAGAAGACTCAAATCAATAGAATTAGAAATGAAAAAGGAGAAGTAACAACTGACACTGCAGAAATGCAAAGGATCATGAGAGATTACTACAAGTAACGCTATGCCAATAAAATGTACAATCTGGAAGAAATGGACAAATTCTTAGAAATGCACAACCTTCCGAGACTGAACCAGGAAGAAATAGAAAATATGAACAGACCAATCACAAGCACTGAAATTGAAACTGTGATTAAAAATCTTCCAACAAACAAAAGCCCAGGACCAGATGGCTTCACAGGCGAATTCTATCAAACATTTAGAGAAGAGCTAACACCTATCCTTCTCAAACTCTTCCAAAATATAGCAGAGGGAGGAACACTCCCAAACTCATTCTACAAGGCCACCATCACCCTGATACCAAAACCAGAAAAAGAAAGAAAACTACAGGCCAATATCACTGATGAACATAGGTGCAAAAATCCTCATCAACATACTAGCAAACAGAATCCAATAGCACATTTAAGGGATCATACACCATGATCAAGTGGGGTTTATCCCAGGAATGCAGGGATTCTTCAATATATGCAAATCAATCAACGTGATACACCATATTAACAAATTGAAGGAGAAAAAACATATGATCATCTCAATCAATGAAGAGAAAGCTTTTGACAAAATTCAACACTCATTTATGATATAAACCCTGCAGAAAGTAGGCATAGAGGGAACTTTCCTCAACATAATAAAAGCCATATATGACAAACCCACAGCCAACATCATTCTCAAAGGTGAAAAACTGAAACCATTTCCACTAAAATCAGGAATAAGACAAGGATGCCCACTCTCACCACTATTATTCAACATAGTTTTGGAAGTTTTAGCCATGGCAATGAGAGAAGAAAAAGATATAAAAGGAATCCAAATCAGAAAAGAAGAAGTAAAGGTGTCACTGTTTACAGATGACATGATACTATACATAGAGAATCCTAAAAATGTTACCAGAAAACTGCTAGAACTAATCAATGAATTTGGTAAAGTAGAAGGATACAAAATTAATGCACAGAAATCTCTTGCATTCCTATACACTAATGATGAAAAATCTGTAAGTGAAATTAAGAAAACACGCCCATTTACCACTGCATCAAAAAGAATAAAATACCTAGGAATAAACTTACCTAAGGAGACAAAACACCTGTATGCAGAAAATTATAAGACACTGATGAAAAAAATTAATGATGATACAATTAGATGGAGAGATATACCATGTTCTTGAATTGGAAGAATCAACATTGTGAAAATGACTCTACTACCCAAAGCAATCTACATATTCAGTGCAATCCTTATCAAACTACCACTGGCATTTATCACAGAACTAGAACAAAAAAATTCACAATTTGTATGGAAATGCAGAAGACCCCGAATAGCCACAGCAATCTTGAGTAAGAAAAACGGAGCTGGCGGAATCCAGCTCCTTGACTTCAGACTATACTACAAAGTTACAGTAATCAAGACAGTATGGTACTGGCACAAAAACAGAAATATAGATCAATGGGACAGGATAGAAAGCCCAGAGATAAACCCAAGCACATATGGTCACCTTATCTTTGATAAGGGAGGCAAGAATATACTGTGGAGAAAAGACAGCCTCTTCAATAAGTGGTGATGGGAAAACTGGACAGTTACATGTAAAAGTATGAAATTAAAACACTCCCTAACACCATACACAAAAATAAACTCAAAATGGATTAAAGACCTAAATGTAATTCCAGACACTATCAAACTCTTAGAGGTAAACATAGGCAGAACAGTCTATGACATAAATCATAGCAAGATTCTTTTTGACCCACCTCCTAGAAAAATGGAAATAAAAACAAAACTAAACAAATAGGACCTAATGAAACTTAAAAGCTTTTGCACAGCAAAGGAAACCATAAACAAGATGAAAAGACTACCCTCAGAATGGGAGAAAATATTTGCAAATGAAACAACTGACAAAGGATTAATCTCCAAAATTTACAAGCAACTTATGCAGCTCAATATCAAAAAAAACAAACAACCCAATCCAATAATGGGCAGAAGACCTAAATAGACATTTCTCCAAAGAAGATATACAGATTGCCAACAAACACATGAAAGAATGCTCAACATCATTAATCATTAGAGAAATGCAAATCAAAACTACAATGAGATATCATCTCACACCGGTCAGAATGGCCATCATCAAAAAATCTACAAACAGTAAATGCTGGAGAGGGTGTGGAGAAAAGGGAACCCTCTTGCACTGTTGGTGGGAATGTAAGTTGATACAGCCACTATGGAGAACAGTATGGAGGTTCCTTAAAATAGAACTACCATACGACCCAGCAATCCCACTACTGGGCATATACCCTGTGAAAACCATAATTCAAAAATAGTCATGTACCACATGTTCATTGCAGCTCTATTTACAATAGCCAGGACATGGAAGCAACCTAAGTGTCCATCGACAGATGAATGGATATAGAAGATGTGGCACATATATACAATGGAGTATTACTCAGCCATAAAAAGAAACTAAATTGAGTTATTTGTAGTGAGGTGGATAGACCTAGAGTCTGTCATACAGAGTGAAGTAAGTCAGAAAGAGAAAAACAAATACTGTATGCTAACATATATATGGAATCTAAGAAAAAAAAAAAAAGGTCATGAAGAACCTAGGGGCAAGATGGGAATAAAGACACAGACCTACTAGAGAATGGAGTTGAAGATATGGGGAGGGGAAGGGTAAGCTTGGACAAAGTGAGAGAGTGGCATGAACATATATACAGTACCAAACGTAAAATAGATAGCTAGTGGGAAGCAGCCGCATAGCACAGGGAGATCAGCTCAGTGTTTGTGACCACCTAGAGGGGTGGGATAGGGAGGATGGGAGGGAGGGAGACACAAGAGGGAAGAGATATGGGAACATATGTATATGTATAACTGATTCACTTTGTTATAAAGCAGAAACTAACACACCATTGTAAAGCAATTATACTCCAATACAGGTGTTAAAAAATAAATAAATAAAAAATATACATATATAATGAAGGTAAAAAAAAAATCAAGTAGAAATATAATCAACCAAAAAATCAACTCTATTAAAGAAACATGTAGAAATCTTAAAAATAGAAATATAATATTTGACCTATACTTTGGCTCCTCAGGTCACACAGTAGGAAAACCATTGATTTCATCTACTAGTATTGTCAGCTTTAAAGAATCTCTATTTTTTTAAATTTCTCAAAAATATATCAAATTACTATAGTGTACCTAAGACCTTCTTATTAAAAGCAAAGAAATAGAGTAATTGATAAAACAATCTAAAGTAAAGAGTAAACTATTGGAGTTGTTTTGGTAATACCAATTGACTATTTCTCAGTTGCTTCCAAACTTTGTACTGAACTTTGTGTACCTGCTATTGAATATTAACATGAAGGCTTGTTTATACAGTATGGAAAATTCCTGACTTCAACTCTCTTTAAAGGAGTGAGAGCAAAGGCCAGGAAATGCCAGAGATACAATTAAATATCCTTCTGTTAATATGGAGGTAGAAAAATGATAATATATTGAAGATATAATTTTGAGACAGCACAAGTTTGAAAGGAAAAAAATAAAGAGAACTCTGCTATTACTGGTCAGTACCATGAATCGTATTCCTGATTCAGTGTGATGGCATACCACATTGCCATTTTACACTGTTTAGAAATAACTGGGAGTCATAATTTCATTATTTGTCTTGAATAAAAATAAGAACTGGATTCAAGAAATTGCAGGAGTATATGTGAGTATAAACATTTTTCTCTTTGGAAAAAGGTAACATGCAAAATTACCATTTCTATAATCGGGGCTTCCCTGGTGGCGCAGTGGTTGAGAATCTGCCTGCCAATGCAGGGGACACGGGTTCAAGCCCTGGCCTGGGAAGATACCACATGCCATGGAGCGACTAGGCCCGTGAGCCACAATTGCTGAGCCTGCGCGTCTGGAGCTTGTGTTCCGCAACAAGTGAGGCAGCGATAGTGAGAGGCCCACACACCGTGATGAAGAGTGGCCCCCAGTTGCTGCAACTAGAGAAAGCCCTCGCATAGAAACGAAGACCCAACACAGCCATAAATAAATAAATAAAATTTAAAAAAAAATTTTCTCTTTGGAAGAAAGGTAACATGCAAAATTACCATTTCTATAATCTAAGCGATTCAGTATTTCTTGTCCTTAATGAATCTATTATATATTGTTACATTGTAACTGCTCACATCAATTATGCACATTACATTTCCGTATTACTTTTGTCCTGGAAACCTAACTAACCAGATTACTATATGTTAATCAAATTCAAAGGAAAAAAATTCTCAACACTAGAAATTATCTAAAATGCATGTGATTGGAGATTAGTATTTAGATTTAGTATTTCTGGGTATACATTTGACTTATGTTTTGCAAAATAAAATTTTCATATTCAAAGTGAAAAAGACTTATGTGAGAATTTGAAGACCAAATAACTCTTTCTAAACAAGACGGCCAGAAGTTAATGTGTGAGAGAATTGGAGAGTTGTGAGTTTATTAATAAATAAGAAATGAAAGAATTTTGAATTCGTTCAAGTTTAAAGGCCATGGAAATTTTTCTTGCTATTTTAAAAGACCAAGATGAATAAATTAATATTTATTTTTAATTAACGTGAATGAGACTGAATCATAGAATTCCAAGAAGTTTCTCAATAGAATAATCAGAATCATTTTCTTTCAGAACATTTTGTATAGCTCTCTAGTGGCTTCATATTTATTTTTAAAGCTAAAACTTTCTTTGTACTCTTCATTATCATAAATAATGTAGATTTTCATGAATAGAGAAAAATATCTACTTAAATATGCACTGAAATCATGCCATTGCTTAGCTTTGTCAAAATAAAGTTTAACATTCACAATCATTACAATCAAAAGCATTTTTCTAAGATGAATTTTTTTTCAGTTTTTAATTTAAACTTTACTAATTCACATGTTTATGATGTTTCAGGAGAAGTATATGTAAACTTTATTTTAAATTTTAAAAGCAAGCTCTATGTATAACTGAGATAAAAATAAAAAAATTAAATTTGATAAACAAAACCATTCATGAGGCCCATAAAACCTTTAAGCTAACAATTACAAATGAATATATTCCCTTCTGCAGTAAGTAAGAGCCAAATGTTTCTATTTTCCTTGTTATCAGCTGACTTCTTTTTGAAATACTGTTTTGTTTTCTAATTCAGTCACTTTTTATGCTTGAGAGAGTGTTACTTGCTGAGAGGATTTGCAGTATATTTGAGCCTACATCAGAAAGAGGAAGAAAATGCTTAAGAGTTTTAAAACTAAGACTCAAGTTAAAAGATGAAATAAAATACATTCACCCAAAAAATGTTTATACAAGTCAAAAGCTTGCTTTCTTTCTCTTCCCTTCTTTCTTTTCTTTTTCTCTCTCTCTTTTTTCTCTTTCTTTCTCTCTTTCCTTCCTCCCATCTACGTTTTTCTTTTTCTTTCTTGATTTCTTGTTTACTTTCTTTTTCTTTCTTTCTGATGTTACACTCAATGAGAAGCCAAGTCTTGAGAATGTGAGCAGTGTATATTAGTAATTCAGAAATCAAGGTGGACAACTTATTTTTCAGTGTCTAAATTCAATGATTGCCCTGGTAATGATTTGCTCCATCTTAGCTTGAATTTTTTAATAATAGTGAGAAACAGAAGACAGAACCTGAAATAAATACTCATTTCTAACTATTGAATCCTTTTAGTTTTTCTAATTTCTTTTTTTAACATAATGTAAATTTATATAGACATATAATTACTGGTGTTGTACTGCATATTCACAGTGAATACAATGAGAAGTCATGTCTGTTTAAGAGGTTATATTTGTTCATCAAAATGAATGCTTTCCAAAGTCATTTTCTCTTTTTGCTCTTGGCCCTTTGGCAATCTTTCTGGATATCTTTTTTTGCACAAGTTATTCCAAAAAGGATAAGTCACACAACTGAACACAAAAGGCATGCAGAATGCATCAGGGCTACAGGATGTGACAAATATTTGTAGCTTATTCTGTGTTTCCTTTGCCCCTGGAAAGAGAAATTTTTCTTGCTGTTCCATAGCTGTGGATGGGATAAGGTAACTAATGTCAAAAGAAAAAGTACAAGGAACAGAGGCAAAAGATGGAAGAGTGTAACTTCTTGATGGATAGGATGAGTGTATCAGCTTTTTTCCTATGTTCCAATAAATAATGAAAATGTTTTCTTTATTCCTATGAGTGACTTTGTGTAATTCATACCATAATAAGATACAGATTCCAAGTAATTTTTGACTAAAATGGTAATCTTTCCTACTAATTTTTAGAATAATATTTATGAAAGAGTTGTATTAATTTCTACCAATATATTGAATAAATCAAATCAGACCCCCCAATCTGATTGTACTCTCTGACTAGTTTGCAGCAAGAATAATACATTGTAGAAATAATATAAATTACACTCTCTCTCTTTCTCTCTCTGTCTCTCTTCCTCTCTCTCCCTCCTTCCCTTCCTCCCTCTCAGATTTCTGGACCAGTTGAGAATTTTACTGGCTGCATAGAAGTTATAGATATCAATAACTGGGGATCTTTCATCCCATCCAAGGCAGTGAAAAAAATTCACATTGACAGTTGCAGGTAAGACACTATTAATGATTTCTCAAATACTTGTTCAAATAACCACTCCAAAAGTAACAAATCCATTTGAAATCATCTAATCAGGACTAGAATATATTTTCTTCATTTTGCTTTCTCTTCCACTTTTACATTTTACATTACTTTCTTTACAGACTATAGCATTTTTAAGCTACATCCCAATTAAGTGGGACCATTTATTTATAACGAGTTTCTACTTTGTGCTGTATAAGATTCAGCATATCTACCAACAAATGATCAGTTAAATATGATCAGAAAATATCATCTCTCAGAGCATTTCAAATATAAGCACACTGACAGTCATGTATGTGGTGTATTGCTTAGGGTAGTGTTTAATTCTAAAATATTACTCTCAAAAAGTTGTCATTGTGCTTAAATTTTCATTATTGGTGACATTCCTTTCAGACAATCTGCTTCTGGATACAGAAATCTCTACCTGTGGGGCAGAGGGTGGTGGAGCAGGACAGCATAAAAGCCTGTTTGTCAACAGAAGAAACACACTGATATATTCTACTAAACATTTTTGAAATATTGAAATTCTACTATTCACTATGGTTTAAGGTGAATAAACAGTCACACAGTAAGTGTCCTTAAGGAGTTTATAGTGTAGTAGAGGAGATATTGATGAAATATTCAAATTAACATATACAAATGAAGAGTGCTTTAAGAAAAATAAAAACAGAAGGCTATAAGAACATTACATATTTGAATATAGCCAAATATTTCCTTCACCGGTAGGGGGAAATTGTGTATATTCAAAAATTAAGGAAATACTTCAGAAGGTAAAAGGATAACTCATTCCTCATTGTTTCCTCTTTGGCTAATACATTTAAATATTTATGTGGCATCTATGAAACCAAGCTTTTTTGTTTGCTTGTTTTGTTTTTAATCAAATGAAAACCTAATATCTTACAAATTCACACTGAATAAGTTCTAGAAAATTTAATATAAATCCAACACCAGTAAGTCCTTATATTTTACCATTTATTCCTAATTTATGTTGAAAGTCTATCTCCATTTTTAATTGGTTTGCAGTTAGCAGTATTTCCTAATATTTAACTCTGAAATTCTTTGCTCTCTACCTCTGTGTGAAATACTATGATCTGTTAACTTATAGTTAAATGAATTAAGGGCAGTCACTAGGTAGCAAATTCATTGAAAATGATAGAATCTTTCTATAATTTATATAATAATCTGTTAAGTTAGCAATTTGATAAGCAAACTACTTTTTTAATTTTGGGAAAGTAGAGCACATTTAACTTTTGTTTTAAGAATGAGTATAAAAGCCCCATATCACAGGGAGATCAGCTCGGTGCTTTGTGACCACCTAGAGGGGTTGGATAGGGAGGGTGGGAGGGAGGGAGATGCAAGAGGGAAGAGATATGGGGACATACATATATGTATAACTGATTCACTTTGTTATAAAGCAGAAACTGACACACCATTGTAAAGCAATTATACTCTAATAAAGATGTTAAAAAAAAAGAGTATAAAACAAAACCAAAAATTGTGTGATCTCAGCTATGTGCAAGGGAATTCTTAACCTTGTCTTTTCTTGTTCTTTCTTCTCTAGAGGACCTATTTTGTTTACATCCAATTCCATTTGGTCGTTTGACCTCCATTTTGTGATATTGTTTTTTTAAAAAATATGAAGTGATATTATCCCTCCCTACAATATCCAACACAGCTGTGAACATATAAAAGGCACTTTACTTGTGTTTAGAGTTAGAGAAAGTGGAGACTATTAAATTTCTCTGGACATTTACACTGTCCCTCTCACCAACTACTACCACCACTTTATTTTATTTAAGACCACTTCTCCTAAGAGAGCTATTATATTGGATTGGTTTGTAATAGTTTTCAAAGCCTAATTCTCTAAATTATTGGCTGTATGACACTGAGTAAGGTTTAAATTTGCCTGATTCCTCAGTCTTCTCTGTAAAATCAGAAAAGTAACCTTTCCCTCATAATTATAAAGTAGATAAAATTGGACTGTCTTCTCTGTTTAAAGTTCAGTGAGGCTGGTCTTCTTTGCCAAATTTTCCACCATTTCCAGAAAGTTGCCCTCTAGTCCTTTCTCCAGAAGCCCCTGCATCATCTCCCCAAGCCCTTCTTCACCAGTCTGGCTGCTTCTCAACATTTATGACCTGATCAGAGAGGCCTTCCTAGACCTCCGAAAATGAAGTGACCTCCCATGCATGTCTCCTAGTCACTCTTTATTTCCATAATTTGTTTTTTATTATTTATGAGAGATGCCACTATTTGAATGTAGTTTTCATTTGATCATAAGTTTCCTTGATGGCTCCCTTACTATGACCTGAGCTCCTTGCAGGCATGGACTCTACAGGCCTCTTCCACTCCTGTTTCCCCAGGGCCTCGAATAGTAGATGCTCAAAGATGTGCAGTATAAAATATTTTGTGATCCTACTATGATTATTTCTTCAAACAAATTTTTATTATGAAATTCCTTTTAGATTCACTATACCAAGTGATTCTCAAACATTTTGGTCTTTGCACTCTTAAAAATTATTTTGACTGCAAAGAGTTTTTTTACATGGAATTATTTATCAATATTTACCATACTAGAAATGAAAACAGAAGAGTTTTAAATATATTTATTATTTAACTCATAAAATGAAAAGATAAATTTGCTACATAACCTCAAATAATATGTTTTTATGAAAAATAAATACACTTACCAAATCAACAAATAAAAATAATGAGAAGATTGGTGGTTTCACATTTCTTGCAAATATCTTTAATGTCTAGCTTAATGAAGATACTGGATTTTGATATATGTTTCTGCATTCAGTCTGTCCAGTAACTGTTCTGTTGAAGTAGCTGAAGAAATTCAGTCTTCACATAGATATGTACTTGGAAATAATAGGGGTACTTAAGTAGCCTTTTCAAGCAACTGGGAATATTCATCTTTGATATTACACCAAAACTTGGTAAGTTATAGATTGTTAAACATTAGTTGCAATGTGAAATGTAAAATTCAATCAGTGAACTTTTCATATTCTGTAAATGAAAATCCATTGTTTTATCTTGCATTTTGAATGAATCTTGTACCCATGCACAATTTTGTACTATGTCCATAAAAATATTGGTTCCTTGAGTTATTCAGGTAACCCAAA
Source organism: Balaenoptera physalus (assembly GCF_965194825.1). NCBI lineage: Eukaryota > Metazoa > Chordata > Mammalia > Artiodactyla > Balaenopteridae > Balaenoptera > Balaenoptera physalus. The sequence continues at coordinate 106,867,991 of NC_138888.1, forward strand.
TGTCAACACACATCAATATAAAATACTGAAAAATCTTATCTGTGAATATCCCCTCCAATCTCACCAGAGTGTCTTTAAGTATTATAAAGCTGTCAAGTGCAAAAGGGTGCATTTTAGATTTTTCCAAAATTCTAATATTTGCCTTAAAACTCAATTTTTATCATTGGCAATGAATACTGTTAGTTGTTTTCCTTGAAGTGACAGTCTCATTTTGTTTTTGAGAAAATGTCTACCTAATACCTAAGATTGCATAACCATAGTTTGAATACTAGTTCTTTCAAGTAAAATTGTCTGCCATGAAAAGAAGCAGCTAGTTGCTCTCACACATCAAATAATCACAAATTGCTTCTTCTGGAGACAACCTTCACACTTCAGCACGCAGAGAAGTATACTTTATGCATACTCCCCTTTGCTTCACACACATTAGTAAAAAGGCATATACTTATAAATTATAATTTTAAAAAATAATAATTTTGCCACTGCCTCAAGTACACTCATGTGAAATTTGGATTTTTAAACTGTTAGTAGAGAACACTATACCTGTTAGTATAACTTGGTACTACTATTTTTAGTCATCAGCAGTTTTCTCCACCATTGTTCTTGGATCACCAGTGCAAATGTAAACACAGTGAAAAAGTCAAATAACATGTTAGTATCATTATTAAAAATATTTTAACCTCGCAGGCCATATGAAAAATTATTGCGGTCTCCCAGACTCTATAGGGTCTCCCATGAGAACTGCTGCTTTCCTTTAAAATGCCTGATGGCACTCTGTTTACCTGATCATTACAACAAGGCTTCTCTACAGATGGCTGTTTCTACAGTAGAGGACTCCGGGTGATTCAGAATTTTCTTACGGGGACTGTAGTCTTAGCATCTGATATTACTTTTAACACTGAGATGCTGCTATTGAGAAGCCAAAACCAAAATTAATACTAGCTCCTGTCTTACACACATAAAGTGAATATCCCCAAAATTTGTGGATCTCTTGCTTGATGCATTTTTTAATTGACCAAAGACTTAAATTTTTAGAATAGTATGTTCTAGTTCCTCACCTCTTTCTTAGCAATAAACTTTATACTGATGATATAATAAAATCCAGCAATAACTGGAAATTTCAGCATAGCAATGACAAGAAAATCAATTCACCTATTATGGTATTTGGGGTTTTGTTTATTTTGTTGTTGTTGTTTGTTTTTTTGTTTGCTTGAATTTTTCTACCAAGGTTTTTTCCAGTGATAGAATTGACAATTATATTTATTTATATAACAAATCCTTTCACCTTTAGATTGTTATATTATTTCCTGTCTATTTTTTTTAAACATGGAAGAAATTGCTTTGTCTTTTTTTTTAATTTATTTTTTTATTATTTATTTTATTTTTGGCTGCATTGGGTGCTGCAAGCAAGCTTTTCTCTAGTTGCAAGCAGGCTTTTCTCTAGTTGCAGGAGAGCGGGGGCTACTCTTGGTTGTGGTGCTCAGGTTTTTCATTGCCATGGCTTCTCTTGCGGAGCGCGGACTCTAGAGTGCAGGCTCAGTAGTTGTGGCACACGGGTTTAGTTGCTCTGGGGCACGTGGGATCTTCCCAGACAAGGGCTCAAACCCGTGTCCCCTGTATTGACAGGCGGATTCTTAACCACTGTGCCACCAGGGAAGCCCCTATTTCCTGTCTATTTTAATAGGAACCTATATTTACTTCACCTGTGTTCTTAATAACTATATAGTGTATACCTCAGGCAGGAACTTTTCACCATGTACTGGCTTATGTCTTATATGAATTTGATCTTCCATTCAGGCTCAGGGATCAGGTACCAATGTAGTATGATGTCAAGAACAGCTAAATCAGTTATTCCTCCTCCAGTTTTCTTCCCTAGAGAGGCACCCTGATGTGATCCAGTGACACTCTGATGAGCCTTATTAGAAAGAGTAAAACATTGGAAAGCAGGGAAATGGATGTTTAAAAGGATGGTAAACATGATGAAATACAAGCCAGCTGAAAAGAATGAAATTCACCTATATGTGTCAATATGGATAGATCTTATAACATATTGAGTGAGAAAAAATGATAACTATGGCAGCATACCATTTTTGTGCACTTTTAAAGCTGCATTATATCCAAACAGCCATCTTACCCTTTATTACGCATTCTCAAATGTCTCTATATATTATTAAATAGTCTGGATTAAGTTTTATTTGTACTCTCTTTTAAATAATTACTATTTCTGAAGGAGTATGTTATGATAATGGAAAGAAGTATTCAAGTCAAAGGCAATGATTCAGAAACAAAAGGCTGAAAGCACCAGAGATCATTTTCTACTTTTTAACTGTTTGTTTACAGGTCATCTCAACAGGCCACTAGTATCATTAAAATGAGTATTATTGGCTTTTCAGAAAGGAGTAAGTTATATAGTACATAGCATGCTGTTATAAATTTGTGGTGCCAATCTAAATGCCCTACTATTAAATAAATATTTGATTTAAATGTTTTATTAGTAGAAGATTAAGTCATAGTTTTAACATCCTAAGTAATATATAAAATGTCATTTTTTTTTATAATGATGTATTTTTTAATTAATTAATTTATTTATTTATTTATGGCTGTGTTGGGTCTTCGTTCCTCTGCGAGGGCTTTCTCTAGTTGCGGCAAGCGGGGGCCACTCTTCATCTTGGTGCGCGGGCCTCTCACTGTCGCGGCCTCTCCCATTGCGAGGCACAGGCTCCAGACGCGCAGGCTCAGCAGTTGTGGCTCATGGGCCCAGCCGCTCTGCGGCATGTGGGATCTGCCCAGACCAGGGCTCGAACCTATGTCCCCTGCACTGGCAGGCAGACTCTCAACCACTGCGCCACCAGGGAAGCCCCTGTCATTTATTTTTTTTAAAAACCCTCCACCATCATTTTTAAGTAGACAGTATGAACCTTCAAAACAAAATCTAAAAGAAAAATTTGATTACTCAGAAATGGGAATCCAAAGGTTTATCATGTATTATCTTCAAAAACATAATAAAATAAGATCTAAAATGAAATAATATGTTACAATTTTCTCCAGTTCTTTAACCAGTTTGATACTTGTCTCACCACAATGTGCTGATATGAGATCGATGCACTCTTGGTTTCCTAGAGACGTGATTATCATTTACAAGTAAAGGCCAGATGATGGAGAAGAGTTGAAATTGTGGTTTAGTATTCAATGTACATTTGTACATTTGGGACTGAAGAGATGAGAGCTTGCCACGTGAAGCTGAATCTATCACAGGTGTAGGAACTCTGTTTTGAATGTGTCTGCCCTGACTTGCCTACCTTTCATGACCGACAGCTGAGTGTAATGGTTTCGGGTAGATGAACCATGCCATGAGTTGCTGATTCCCATGATGAGGACAATAGTATAGGAGAATTTTAATATCTACTACGAAGTTTAATAACAGATGACTATAGTTAATAATACTGAACTGAACACTGAAAATTTGCAGTAGATTTCAGGTGCTCTCATCATAAAAAATGTGGTAACTATGTGAGGAGATGGATATGTTAGTTAGCTTGACTATAATAAACATTTTACTACATATATGTTTATCAAATCATCATATGTACACTTTAAATATATATTTTATTAAAATAAAAATAATAAGTTTCAAAGGAAGCACCTAATATCTACAGTATTATTAACAACCATCATCATTTTGTACATTAAATCTCTAGACTTATTCATCCTACATAACTGCAGCTTTGTACCCTTTAGCCAACATCTCCTCACTTCCAACACTTACCTACCCCTAGTAACCACTGTTCCACTCTCTACTTCTGTGTATTTGACTTTAGATTTCACGTATAAGTGAGGTCATGTAATATTTTTCTTTCTGAGAATAGCTTATTTTTTTCACCTTTTTTTATCGAAATACAGTCAATTTACAATGTTGTGTTAGTTTCAGGTATACAGCAAAGTGATTCAGTTATATGTATATATTGTGTATATATATTATATATATATAACCTTTTTCAAATTATTTTCCATTATAGGTTATTAAAAGATATTGAATATAGGTCCCTGTGCTATACAGAAGGTCCTTGTTGTTTATCTATTTTATATATAGTAGTGTGTATATGTTAATCCCAAACTCCTAATTTAAAAAATTCAAAAACATATTGCTGTAATTTATATCAAAGTGTGTTCTGCCTGTATTTTCCTCTAGGGGTTTTAAAGTATCCAGTCTTACACTTAGATTTTTTTTTTTTTTTTTTCTTGGAATATATTTGATTTACAATGTTGTGTTAGTTTCAGGTGTACAGCAAAGTGAATCAGTTTTACATATACATATATCCACTCTTTTTTTTAGATTCTTTCCCATATAGGCCATTAGAAAGTATTGAACAGGGTTCCCTGTGCTATACAGCAGATTTTTATTAGTTATCTGTTTTATATATAGTATTGTGTATATGTCAATCTCAATCTCCCAATTTATCCCTCCCCCCATCCCCTGGTAGCCATAAGTTTGTTTTCTACATCTGTTTTGTAAATAAGTTCATTCATACCCTTTTTCAGATTCTACATATAAGCAATATCATATGATATTTGTCTTTCTGTGTCTGACTTAGTCCACTCAGATCTACTTCGAGTTTATTTTGCTTATGGTGTTAGAGAATTTTCTAATTTCATTTTTTTACATGTAGCTGTCCAGTTTTCCCAGCACCACTTATTGAAGAGGCTTTTTCTCCATCGTATAGTCTTACCTCCTTTGTTATAGAAATTGACCATAAGTGCGTGGCTTTATTTCTGGGCTTCCTATCCTGTTCCATTGATCTGTATTTCTGCTTTTGTGCCAGTACCATACTGTTTTGATTCCTGTAGCTTTGTAGTATAGTCTGAAGTCAGGGAGCCTGACTCTCTAGCTCCATTCTTCTTTCTCAGGATTGTTTTAGTTATTTGGGGTCTTTTGTGTTTCCATACAAATTTTATATATTTTTTTGTTCTAGTTTGTGAAAAATGCCATTGGTAATATGATAGGGACTGCATTGAATCTGTATACTCTCTTGGGTAATATGGTCTTTTTGACAATATTGATTCTTCCAATCCAAGAATACAGTATATCTTTCCACCTGTGTCATCTTCAATTTCTTTCATCAGCATCTTGTAGCTTTTGGAGTACAGCTCTTTTGCCTCCTTAGGTAGGTTTGTTCCTAGGTATTTTATTCTTTTTGATGCTAGCTCATTTCACTTACCATACTGTCCTCCACTTCCATGCATGTTGCCATAAATGGCAGGACCTCCTTCCTTTTAAAGACTGAATAATATTCCAATCAATTATATATACCTATGAAAATTTCTTTATTAATTCATCCATTGGCAGACATCAGGTTGTTTCCATATATTAGTTATTACTTCAATGAGCATTGGGGTGCAAATATCTCTTTGAGGTATTCATTTCATTTCCTTTGGGTATATGCCCAGAAAAGGGATTGCCAGATCATATGGTAATTCTATTTTTAGTATTTTGAGGAATCTCCATATTATTTTCCATAATGGCTGTGCCAGTTACAATCCCACCAACAGTATACAGGTCTCCCATTTCTTCAAATCCTCCTCCAAACTTGTCATCTTTTGTTTTTGTGGTAATAAGCTCCCTAACAGGTGTGAGGTGGTATCTCATTGTGGATTTGATTTGCATTTCCTTATGAGTAGTGATGTTGAGCAAGTTTCCACATGCTTATTGACCATTTGTGTATCTTCTTTGGAAAAATATCTACTTGGGTCCTTTGCCCATTTTTTTAATCAGATTATTTGCTTTTTTTGCTATTTAGGTGTATGAGTTTCTTATATATTTAAGATATTAACCCTTTATCAGTTATATGGTTTACACATATTTTCTCCCAATATATGTTGCCTTTTCCTTTTGTTAATTATTTCCCTTGCTGTGCAGAAGCCTTTTTTTTTTTAATGTAGTTCCTTTTGTTTATTGCTATTATTGTTGCTTGAGCTTTTGGTATCATATCCAAAATATCATTTCCCAGGGCCAATGTCAAGGAGTTTTTCCTTATGTAAAACCTTTCTGGGAGTTTTACAGTTTCAGGTCTTATAGTTAAGTCTTTAATCCATTTTAAGTTGGTTTTTGTTTATGGTATAAGATAAGGGTTCAGTTTCATTCTTTTGCATGTAGACATCCAGTTTCCCAACACAATTTATTGAAATTTATATTAAATATGTAGATTTATATGGACTATATATTAAAATATTTTTAAAGATGATATCAACTATAGCAAGTATTTTAACCATTTAAGATTTAAGATTTAAAATCATTTAAGGTTATAGTGGAAGCTTTGCTTCATAAAGTCATACTATGGAAAATGTTTTAGCTGTATTTTAATCAAATTCTACAGTTCTACAGGGAAAGTGCAGAGATGATCTACTACGTACTTGGAAAATATTTGTATTTTCTCAGACAGCTAGACTCACTCCCATATATCAAAGATTTTTTGTTTGTTCTTGTTTTTAATTTTGTAAATATATTGGAATTTGGGAATAAAAAGATACATATATATGCTTGGAAATAAGTTTTCTTTAATTTCTGGATTCTCCAAATAAAAACTAGATAATCCCAGTGGTCTTAATAATAAATAAAATTTAGAAAATGAATAGTTCTTATATCTATAACTGAAATTTTTATTATTTCTTATATTTTGTGATATATCTGATATATTCAGTTTCTTTCACATGTTTAAATGATTTCTCCTCTAGAATTCTGTAATGGATTTGATCACATATTTCAGGATTTTTTTGATTCGAGAATGGCAAGGTAGCTTTAATCTGTATGAGTAGAGGTTTTTTAAGAGTACATATGGGAAAAAAGAATACACAGATGAGTTATCCAATGACTAGACATGCAATTGTGTCTAAAGATACATTAGAATAGAGCTAGTAAGTGCATAATTTAAGTCTTTTAACAATCTAGGCTTTATTACCATCTAAGGTACTTAATTGCATATTTGTGTAAATATTTCTATTTCTTGCAATTCCTCAAATATCAGGAATGGAGTGATCATTGTGAAATCATAATTTCCTTTAATGTATTTAAAAATGACTTGATCCCCATGCATATGTAAATTCTGTTCTCCCCATGATCACTAGGGTACTTATGTTTAAAAGCATAGCTTTTGTCACACTCTCTTTACTTACATTCCTCAAGTGAAGTGACACCCTGATGTCACTTGCACTCTGATTCTAAAGCTCAGAGCAATCAAGTGGGAAGGTGAGAACAGTGACTCTAGAACCATGTCTTAGATGGTTTTGCACCATATTATCTGTGTGACTTAGTGCTTCCTTCATTTTTATGTGGTGATGGTGTCAAGAATGCTAGCCACACAGTGTTGCTGTAAGAGATGCATGATTAAATATACATTTAAAAAAAATTCTTAGAATAGTGTCAAATACCTAGCAGGTACTTATCATTATTAGCTATTGTTTTCATTGTAATTGTTGTTTCTCCTTTGTTCCTCCTCATATTAAAAATCAACGTTATCTTTTTTCCTAGACTTTTCCAAAGAAAAGCTAACATGAATTTAGGGTGGTGGAGGTTAGGAAAAAGGGGTCAAGTATTTCAGAGAACAGAATAACAAGGCAGAAATATGAAACATTGAATATTATCCATCTTTGGTTTTAGAAATCCCTTGACCATTTCCACCTCAGGTATTTCTTAAGATCTGTTCTGGGCCTCAGTCCCAACCTTATTTCAAGTTGTGTGCCCTCCCTAGAATATGTCCTCATCTTATTATTCTAGGAATCCTTAATCCCTCACACTCTAGAAACTCAATTTAAAATTTTCCTATCATAGTAAGAAGAGCAATTAACTTTCATTATGTCATTTTTTTTTTTTTAACTTCTGCACTATGTCTCAGGCCCATATTTTCGGAATTAAATGTTCTGTCATATTTCACAAATAAACGCAATTCTTTCCCTAAAAGTAAGTAAAATTTGTTTTTTCTTATTACACAGATTTGATCACAAAACATGGTTAATATGCTGCAACTCCAGAAGGATTGCCTTTGTTGAGTTACACAGATGGAGACTAGAGAACCTTTTAATTGCTAGTTAACTAGATGGTTTTATGAAAAGTGGCTTTGACTCAAGTTGGTGTATTTCTGTGGCAGAAAAGTTTATGTCAGATATACCAAGTTTCAAAGTTCAGTTCTACTGCTTCCTATAAAAATAAGCTTGGCAAAATTACTTAACCTCTGTATTTCAGTTTCCTTACCTGTAAATAAGGACAATAAAATGGTTGACATGAGGACTGAATGACATTGTATAGAAGCAATGCACTTAGCACATTGCCTGGACATGGGAAGGTCTTCCATTTTGGTAACTCTTATGATTAGCCATCTTCACATATGTTTATTTGACCGCATTTCCAATCAACTAGGAGAATAGTCATCTAAGAAGAATAATGATTTCCATGAGAAGTTCAAACGTGCTAACTTTATTTTTTTAACTATTTTTCCCAGTACAAAATGAACAAAATAATATACTAAAATAAATAAGAAGAAATAGATGCAAAGACACTTAAGAGCAGAATACAAACAAGAAATTTTTAGGTTTTTGTTAAACTATAAATTGGGTTCATTTCTATTCGAATTTAACTTTTTTACTTTGCATAAGGTTTTTTAACTGAATATATTTTCATTTCTCTGCATTGTAGAAACTTCCCAATGTTCTATTCCTGTTTCATTCAAATCTCTGTGCATTGTATGCTTTCCTTGACAATTGAAAGATATCAATATTTATATTTTAAAGTCTAGTTTAATACTTGGGAAATGAAACATTCAAGAAAAAGAAGTTATTTTTAGTTTTGCAATGAAATGGATATAGATAGCTTTTACTTATACAAATATATCTGGTAGAAATTGATAGGAATCTTTTTTCAAATGGTATTATTTGAGGGTCTGATAATATATAACATGTTTTATTATTATGAATAATAGTACCCATGGTAGTGTTCATGATTAATAATGGCTCTGCAAAAACTATCTCCTATGTTCAAAACAGTGATGAGCCTGGGAATGTCATATACCTCAGGGGCCTCGAGCTTCTATACACTGCACTACACTTTAGACATATTTTCAATTTCTACTTTTGTTATTAATTGATGGCAGTCTTCCAAGTGCTTACCATTACTTTCAGAATAAGAGTTAAATTCTCTACCAGCTTTGCAACAAAACAGTTCATTTACCACCTCCATAATAGAGAACTGCCCCTCAGAAATAGTTGCACAGCCAAGAACACATTTGTTCAATTCTCTCCACAACCCACCCACTCCCCTTCTTTCATTTGAGTGGGATTATGGAGCTAGTTCTCATCCATGGATGTGAGCTGAAGTAAAGTGTCTGATCTCTGGCCTATGATGTTCAGAAAGTGCATTTATTGTCATTTACTAGATGAAGAGAACTTTAAGTATCTAACATATGATAGAAAGCTGACTGTTTCTGTAACCACTCCCCCCAAAAAAAGAATTAAGAATATATAATTCTGAGAGCAACACAGGCTTATTAAGATCTATCAGAGACATAAAAGAACTAAGCCATGCAGCAAAGATCAATTCAGAGGATGCTCTATCTCCTTCAAGCATGCTGTTCAGATGACCTCAAGGTAGCTGTCATTAAGTTGAGAGATAAAGATATAAGAGGAGAATAAAACAAAAAAATAAAACCAGCTTGAGAATTAGACAAGGAAAGAACATTACAGGTTGTTTCTAACACAGACCAGGCCAGATACAAATAGAGTAGTGCTTTCTCAATGTTAATGGAAGTATACTGCCAAGAAACCACAAACCTGGATCCAAAAACACCCTGAAAATATAAAATGTTTCTAGGGCGCCCAAAGTTTTACCAGCACGAGACATTGTGTGAAAGACCTGCCTTCACTAAGGGGCACATACTGCCCAGAGCCCAGTTCAGACACGACCAGGGAGGCAGTCCAGGCACCATGGACAGGGAATAAGTCTAATGGAAGAAATAACTCTCTACAGGGCTGAAGCAGAGGTGTCACCGGGGATAACTTCCTGTTTTGCATCATCTCTGTGCATTCCCACCCCTCGTCTTCTGAAGGGACATCCAGTGCCATTATCCTCTCCCTGCTGCAGCTGTTCAAATTAAGAGTGGGGATTGTTTTTGAGTCTGTAAGGAGCCACAGCCAGATCTGACGGGAAGGACTGGGCATCACCCAGAAACCCTTGACTTTGAGCTGGATGTAGTAGCTGGATGAGACTGGCAAGGGACTGGGCATGTGCTATATGGAAGAAAGGGTCACGTATAGACAGTTAAGTAGCCAGAGGCACAGACTAAGGGAACTTCACTAGCTGTCAGCCAGCTTGGACTAAAGGCAGTTGCTGAGAGAGAGACGACCTTTTCCAGGCACCTTGCCTCTGAGTCCAAGTTCAGCAAACTGCAGCCACAGGATAAGTTCACCCATCACCTACCTGTCCTCACAAGGCCCAAGCACAAAGAAGGATTTTTACAGTTTTAAACAGTTGGAAAAAATTTTTAAATAATGTTCTGTGTCCCTTATAAATTAAATAAAATTCAAATTTCAGTGCCCATAAATAAAGTTGTACTGGCACAGAGCCACACCCAATCATTTACATATTATCTATATAGCTGCTTTCAGGCTATAACCATAAAGCTGAGTAGTCATGACAGAGATGTATGGCCTTAAAAACAGCTTAAAACATTTACTGTCTACCTCTTTACCAAAAATGTTTGCCTGTAGCTTATATAGGTGGTGCCCCAGAACTCATTCTCATCAATAGAATTGGAAGAGAAATGAATTATGTCACTTACTGACTAAAGCATATGAAGGAGGCCAGCTTTTTCTGCACTTTCTCTCTCCCCTCACCTTCTGGCTGGATGCAGAAGCTTCCAAGTCACTAGCTAATGGGGAGTCACAGGATGGAAGGATCCGAAGGTCCTGAGTCAGTGTATGGAGAAATCTTGCCCCCTAATCCCGTTGAATCGGAAGACTAGCATTAGACCCTTAAGCAAGAAAAATGAATGGTTGTTAGGCCACTGAAAGTTCGTGGTTACTTGGTTACAGCAGTGAAGATTATACAAACAGCAGAGTGTTTCTGCTTAGCCTCGACATCCTTGCTCATCTGGTTCCAGTGTATCCCTCCAGCTCTGTCTTACCATTCCTCCATCCTACAAACAGTTTCCTTGATTTTACAATGTTTTTAACTCCTGCCGTGCTGTGGATATTGAGATAAATAAAGAAAGAGATCCTGTCATTAAGGAAGTCACAGCATCTTAGAGGGAGGAAGCATTGACAGACAATTATCATAAAAGTGAGGATTACTATATAAATACTTCCTTGGTGCCATGAGAGTGGCTGTGATTGATGGAAAGACATCAGCAGACACAGGAAAAGTCATTTAGTGTAGGTACAGGATGTGGCTTAGTAGTAGCACAGAGTCACCACAGCTGGCCCCTTAATTCCAGAGAAGGTACTCAACTGCAGCAGATGCTGCCGGGTGTGGTGGACAGTCCCTTCAGGCCTTTCAAGAAACTCTCTGATTACCATGATCAGGTCCCGTTTTTGCAGACTCTGGCAATGTGTCTGCCCACTCAGCAAGTATACATAACTGGTAACCTCAGAAAATCCTGTGTGCTTATTATGAAACTATATAAAATCAAGTTTCTGAGTCAAGTTTCTAAGAATACTATTTGGTCCCAGCTGGGTCTGACCACAGATGTGCCTGAGCTTTAGCCCTGTAATATTCATTCATTCATTCATGTATTCAGTAAATATGTATTGACTTTTTAACTGATGGTTGGGTTCTTTTCTAGGTATTGAGATATAAAGATGTAAAAAACAGGCCCCTTCTGCCCCTTGGGAAGCATAGTCTGGTGCATTTTCAGGAGAAAGGGGTGGAGAGATGGGAAAATACCTAAATCCAGTCAGAGCAGGCATCTCAGAATCAGTCACTTTACCTGGTCTCCCTTCTTCAGAGTTTAAAACATCTTTCAAATGTTGGGGAGAGGTAGAGGCTTCCCATACCAAGGGCATTCCTGCTGTGGGTGAATATCATATTCCATAAGGGCACTGGGATACAACAAAACAAAACCAAGAGTCATTCTCCTAATGAATATATAAATGCATAAGGAACTTTATGTTGCACGGAAGAAAGGCATCTATCCCAGCTTGAGAAAGGATGGGTATGATTTATAAAGGAAAGCATGCCTGATCTTGCTTCTGAAGTGAGAGTTTAGCAGAAGAAGAGGGGAAAGTATCCTAGGTAAAGAGACAGGCATTTTTTAATGGCTTGTTTTGTGTTTCTGGAGCAAAAATTCGAGACAGAAAGTCATGAGAGACCAGCTTCAAAATGTAAGCTCTAATGAGATGATGAAGGTTTGGTAGGTGGAGGGTTTGGAACTGTGGGCGTCAAGTTCAGAACTGCTTTTAGGTGGATCAGCTGGATCCCTGTATGTTGTTTGGAGCCTAAAATTCAAGATATGAGACTAGACTTAGGAAGACCGGATAGGAAGCTATTTCAATAATCTAAGGAAAAGTAAGTGCCTGACACAAGTCAGTGTTGGCAGAAATAGAGAGGGATGGACACATCTTTTATTTAGAAGGAACAACAGCTAGATATAGCTACTGTGTCAAGCAGATTAAGAAGAAAAGAAGCCAAGAATGATTCCTAGGGTTTTGCTGAAGTATCAGGGTACAGTAGAGGGCATCAGCAAGTATCACCAGAGGAGATGCAGATGTTGATGGTGTGTCAGCCTGGGCTCCTCCTGTGCCCTGTAACCCCAGGGATCGGAAGAGAGAAAAGAGGAGAGTGACGCAGAGCTTACAAGAGGAAGTGCTCTCGAGCCAGAGACTGCCCGACAATAAATGGGATTGAGGGTTCAGTCTCACTGGTCTCTCCTAGAGGCCACATAAATGAGTGCCTCTCAGGACAGTCCTCCAGGGGAGGAAGGGATACCCTGCTGAGCAGCACCTAAGGCTGAACAGACTGACCCAAGTCTCTAGAAGTGGTGAGGCTCAGAAGACCTAAAGTGGTGCCTCTGAGAGTCTGATACAAATAGTAACATGCAAATTTCCACTTTGGACATGTAGATTTGAACTCTGTTTATTAATTTTTGTTTTATATTGGAGTATAGTTGATTAACAATGTTGTGTTAGTTTCAGGTGTACAGCAAAGTGAGTCAGTTATGCATATACATGTATCTATTCTTTTTCAAACTCTTTTTTCCATTTAGGTTATTACAGCAGGGAACTCCACTCAATACTCTTGTGGGAATAAGCCTCTGGCTAGATAGGTACAGCAGGCAGATTTATATTAGGGAGTCTGTGGCTTAAAGTAATGATATGAATAAAAAATATGTTTGGGAATATTAAATATAAAAATAGCAGATAAAACCATAAAAGTGAACAAAGGAATTCAAGGAAAGCTTGCAGAGCTAGAAGAGCAGGTAGCCAAGTGCAAACATCTGAGCACTGTTTACTTCTTACAGCTGCCTGTCCATAAAGCACATGGAAGAGACAGCTCTTTGGAGGGTCTCCAACTGTCTTTTCGCATATCTTCTTGCAGCGGAGTTTCATATACCAGTGACACCAGTGTTCTTCACAGGTGTTCTGTTTATCTGGAATGCTTTGTCATTCATATATCTCATTTGGAAACACATCAGTTCACTAATTCAATTATTCAAAATTTTATATTGGAGTCCCTGCTAAGTGTTTGGGACTCAAGGCTGAACTTTCCAGACTTGCATCCTGACTCCACGGAACATTCAGTGAAGTTACTTCATACCAGCAATGGAGACTCCAAAAGTTCAATATAAGCCCCCTGTGAAAATATGGTAGTCTTTCAAGTCTGTTATTAAGCATGAGAAAGATATGGAGGACACTCAAGATATCTTGTTCCTTTTAAATAAAAGTGATGCCATGATGTCCACTCTAAAGACAGAGATTGGCATTTGCAGATGTATGCACACCGTTGGTGCATAAATACTTCTGGTATTACTGTCTCCTGACATCCAAGAAAGGTCAGACCCTCCACATTGCTCTAGTGATAACATAACAAAGATTGAAACTTCCAAAGACAACTCACTTGTTGCATATCTGCTCTCTAGCTGTTGTGACGAGTGTACTGAGATATAAATTGATTTTATTCATTACAATGTTTAGCAAGAATATACAGCATTCAATCCTTTTCATTATACCATATGTTTATTTTCACATTCCAGTAAGCATTGCTTAAACTTTTAGGTGATAAAATTCCAAGGATTTAATATAGCATAATTTTAATATTTTGCAAAAATATATATAAAATCATATCTCATGAACATGGTTGTCACTCTCTGAATGGTACACAAATTATTTAGTGACAGATCCTGGACAACAATTGTCACTTTTAATAGTCCCTTTTTAGCTGTCATTGGAAGAGTGGCTAAAGGCAGTGATTTAATTAAACAGAGTGAAAATAGCTTTTCAATGTTACTTTCCATGTATATAGGTTTTCTTTTTTAACATCTTGATTGGAGTATAATTGCTTTACAATGGTGTGTTAGTTTCTGCTTTATAACATAGTAAGTCAGCTATACATTTACCTATATCCCCATATCTCCTCCTTCTTGCGTCTCTCTCCCACCCTCCCTATCCAACTCCTCTAGGTGGTCACAAAGCACTGAGCTGATCTCCCTGTGCTATGCGGGTGCTTCCCACTAGCTATCTATTTCACATTTGGTAGTGTATATAAGTCTATGCCACTCTTTCACTTCGTCCCAGCTTACCCTTGCCTTTCCCTGTGTCCTCAAGTCCATTCTTTACATCTATGTCTTTATTCCTGTCCTGCCCCTAGGTTTTTCATAACCATTTTTTTTTTTTTAGATTCTGTATATATGTGTTAGCATATGGTATTTGTTTTTATCTTTCTGACTTGCTTCACTCTGTATGACAGACTCTAGGCCCATCCACCTCACTACAAATAACTCAATTTCATTTCTTTTTATGGCTGAGTAATATTCCATTGTATATATTGCCACATCTTCTTTACCCATTCATCTGGCAGTGGGCAGTTAGGTTGCTTCCATGTCCTGGCTATTGTAAATAGAGCTGAAATGAATATTGTGGTACATGACTCTTTCTGAATTATGGTTTTCTCAGGGTATATACCCAGTAGTGGGATTGCTGGGTTGTATGGTACTTCTATTTTTAGTTTTTTAAGGAACCTCCATACTGTTCTCCATAGTAGCTGTATCAATTTACATTCCCACCAACAGTGCAAGAGTGTTCCCTTTTCTCCACACACTCTCCAGCATTTATTGTTTGTAGATTTTTTAATGATGGTCATTCTGACCAGTGTGAACTCATTGTAGTTTTGATTTACATTTTTCTAATGATCAGTGACGTTAAGCATGCTTTCATGTTTTTGTTGGCAATCTGTATACCTTCCTTGGATAAATGTCTATGTAGGTCTTCTGCCCATTTTGGGATTGGGTTGTTTGTTTTTTTTGATATTGAGCTGCATGAGCTGCTTGTAAATTTTGGAGATTAATGTATTGTCAGTTGCTTAATTTGCAAATATTTTCTCCCATTCTGAGGGTTGTCTTTTCCCCTTGTTTATGGTTTCCTTTGCTGTGCAAAAGAAGTTTCATTAGGTCTCATTTGTTCATTTTTGTTTTTATTTCCATTTCTCTAAGAGGGGGGTCAAAAAGGATCTTTCTGTGATTTATGTCATGGAGTGTTCTGCCTATGTTTTCCTCTAAGAGTTTTATATGTCTGACCTTACATTTAGGTCTTTAATCCATTTTGAGTTTATTTTTGTGTATGGTGTTAGGGAGTGTTCTAATTTCACTCTTTTACATGTAGCTGTCCAGTTTTCTCAGCACCATTATTGAAGAGGCTGTGTTTTCTCCATTGTATATTCTTGCCTCCTTTATCAAAAATACGGTGACCATATGTGCATGGGTTTATCTCTGGTCTTTCTATCCTGTTCCATTGATCTATATTTCTGTTTTTGTGCCAGTACCATACTGTCTTGATTACTGTAGCTTTGTAGTATAGTCTGAAGTCAGGGAGCCTGCTTCCTCCAGCTCCGTTTTTCTTTCTCAAGATTGCTTTGGCTATTGAGGGTCTCTTTTTTTTCCATACAAATGGTGAAATTTTTTTTTCTACTTCTGTGAAAAATGCCATTGGTAGCTTGATAGGGATTGCATTGAAACTGTAGATTGTGTTAGGTAGTATAGTTATTTTCACAATGTTGAATTCTTCCCTTCCAAGAACATGATCTATCTCTCCATCTATCTGTAACATCTTTAATTTCTTTCATCAGTGTCTTATAGTTTTCTGCATACAGGTCTTTTGTGTCCTTAGTTAGGTTTATTCCTAGGTATTTTATTCTTTTTGTTGCAATGGTAAATGGGAGTGTTTCCTTAATTTCTGTTTCAGATTTTTCATCATCAGTGTGTAGGAATGCAAGAGATTTCTGTGCATTAATTTTGTATCCTGCTACTTGACCAAATTCACTGATTATCTCTAGTAGTTTTCTGGTAGTGTCTTTAGGATTCTCTATGTATAGTACCATGTCATCTGCAAGCAGTGACAGCTTTACTTGTTCTTTTCTGATTTGGATTCCTTTTATTTCTTTTTCTTCTCTGATTTCTGTGGCTAAAACTTCTAAAACTATGTTGAATAATAGTGGTGAGAATGGGCAACCTTGTCTTGTTCCTGATCTTAGTGGAAATGGTTTCAGTTTTTCACCATTGAGAATGATGTTGGCTGTGGGTTTGTCATACAGGGCCTTTATTATGTTGAGGAAAGTTCCCTCTATAACTACTTTTTGGAGGGTTTTTATCATAAATGTGTGTTGGATTTGTCTAAAGATTTTTCTGCATCTATTGAGATGATCATATTGTTTTTCTCTTTCAATTTGTTAATATGGTTTATCACATTGATTGATTTGCATATATTGGAGAATCCTTGCATTCCTGGAATAAAACCCACTTGATCATGGTGTATGATCCTTGTAATGTGCTGTTGGATTTTGTTTGCTAGTATTTTGTTGAGGATTTTTTCATCTATGTTCATCAGTGATAATGGCCCGTAGTTTTCTTTCTTTGTGACATCTTTGTCTGGTTTTGGTATCAGGGTGATTGTGGTCTCGTAGAATGAGTTTGGGAGTGTTGCTCCCTCTGTAATATTTTGGAAGACTTTGTGAAGAATAGGTGTTAGCTCTTCACTAAATGTTTGATAGAATTCACCTGTGAAGCCATCTGGTCCTGGGCTTTTGTTTGTTGGAAGATTTTTAATCATAGTCTCAATTTCAGTCCTTGTGATTGGTCTGTTTATATTTTCTATTTCTTCCTGGTTCAGTCTTGGAAGGTTGTGCTTTCCTAAAAATGTGTCCATTTCTTCCAGGTTCTTGTATATATTTTTAACTTCTAGTAAACCATTGAGCTTTGGCACTAACCTTTACTATTTCCATAATTTAAAATGGAAACAGAGATTGGGTGCTTGGTTTTTTTATATAAGCTAGTCATATTTCATCAAGCTCCCAAACATTTCTAGATTTTATACTGAAAAGGCTCTGTTTTACAATCATTATTGCACCACATGATATTACTATAAAATAAAGTACAGAACATTAGACAAAATGAATATTCTAAGCATATTTTTAAAAAAGATTCATTCACTAGAGACAAATCGATGAAAAGATTATTTAAACTCAGGCCTATATAACTATAAAAGTACCAAGAATGTCAAAAAAAAAAAAAAAAACCCACATATTGTCTTATTCCTTAAGAGAATAAAGTGATAATGGTTAAAAATATATATTTTTTACATTTATATATCTTGAGTCATAGAGCCTGTTAGAGAAAACCTACCTTGACAGTGTGATGGACAAGATCCTATATTCCAATTCAAATATCTCTTATTCACACATAACATTTTTCTATTTTAAAGATTTAACAATATCACTGCAAAACAGGGCAGCTAAAAGTGGTCAAGTTTTAATACCACCGCCGTTGCCACATGTAAGCATGGCTACATGAACATCTCTATTGGTGTATCTTTTCTGATGCAAATTTTATTTCCATGTGACCAATACTCTATCAACTCCCAGAGAAACATTTCCAGTGGGGATAACGGATACAAAATGAAAATCAGGCACCATTGTATTCATTGTATCATTTCTCCTTTTTTTTGGGAAAATGTGTTACCATCCTTCAGCATTTGAAATTTAATTCTTTCAGCTCCATACTGGCTTCAGGTTGAAGGCCTTGGCAAGGCCTGCCAGGCTCTCCTCAGTCACCCCCATGGTACCCTGGGGCCTGAGTCAGGGCGAATGTGGTGTAGGACATCTGAAACACAGCCAGGACCAACCCGAATGTATGAGTTATGAGTCTAACTTTGGAAAAGGAAAATTATATTTGTTCAATCCCACTTTATTGCCAGCAGCAATGTACTAAATACTTTATTTTGCATTACTATTTGTATTTGCATTTGTACTATATGTGGAACGTCTATTATTTGTCCGTCTTGTGGATGAGAAAACTGAGGTGAGATGTTTAGAAGCACATACAAAAACTTACAGATGTTGTAAAGTGGGGCTAGAATTTCATTTCAGCTTGTGAGCTTCTTCTAATAGATGAGAAATGGCAAACTTTGGTTATCATCTCCCCAGGGAGATGCATAATTTATTCATTCATTCACAAGTGTCTATTTATTCTATGACTATTTTAGAGCACTCACTATGTATCAGGTTGTGTTCATTATGTATCTAGGCTATGGGAACACAGTGTGAATTAAAAGAAGTCCCTGTCATCACAGAACTAATATTCTAGTAGAGAAAGTGAGCAATAGACTGATAAATGAATAATTATATGGTCCAACTGTTGGAGATAAGTGATATATAAATGGCAAAATAAGGAATCAGAGAATATTGATTCGACCCTTGCTTAACCAACTAGTTAAGTTAGATTGTGAAAGAAAGGCATCTCTGTAGGGGTGGTGATTGAGAAAACACATGACCAAATGAAGGACCTACCCAGGAAAATATTCGGGGAGTTATATTTCAGGTAAAGAATCCGGCTAGCACAAAAGACCTTAAGTGAGAATGAAGTTGGTGTATTCCAGTAACACTCCCTGGAGAAGAAGTGGGCAAGGAAACATGAGGTAAGACATTAGATAAGAAAGCTTCCTGGGGAATTGATGGTCCATATCAGAGACTTCAAATTTCCATTTAAGCGTGACTGGGAAATAATAAGAGTTTAGAGCAGTAAAGAGACATGACATAATACATATGCTAAATATATGTGATCTGGCTGCTGTGTGGTAAACAGATTGTAAGGGATGGAAGAAAAATCAGGGAAACAATTTTGGTAATCATAAAGATGGTGAGAAATTATTGGAGTTGTGATTTTTTTTTTCATGTAGAAGCAATGGACTTGCTGATGGATTGAATCACAGTGGAGTGGATTGAAAGAAACTTCTCAGGCATAAGATGATGGTGTCTTGACTGAGGGTGGTTTTCAAGTTAGTGGTAGTCAGTAACAAATCACCACAAGACCTACTAGTGTGAAACAATCATTTATTATGCTCATGAATTCCATGGGCCAGAAATCCCAGCAGAACACACGACAGTAGGCTTGTTCCTCCTCACAGTGTTAAGAAACGACCTCAGCTGGAAGACCAGAAGGCTGGCAATTGGAGGCAGAGATTGATTCTAAACTGACTGAGGTTAAAATTAATGCCTAATATAAATATAAAATGATTTTTATTATATTTCATTAGTGATGGAGCTTTTACTTCACTTTGCTTCAAATATTGGACTTCGTGAAAATATACAAGAGATTGCCTCTAACTTGGAAGTATCAGACATGGAAAATAAAGCTCATTGCAGAACTGCTGCTTGAGTATCTGTGTTAAACCCTGTTCCAAAATCTTTGCAGCTAAGAATAATTATTAGTTTATTACCCTCAGAGTGAAGGTATATAAGTGGACAATTCCAAGTTACCTATCCATTGGTTAATTGAGATAAACTGACTGAGGCCATTGGATATGATGTGTTCGTATATTTCATATTACACACTAGTGATTTTTAGAAGTGCATGTTTGTTTGCCAACCGAGATACCAAGATAGAAACATGCCTCTTATTTAACGCTCCCACCATCATATACAATCACAGTCAATCCATTCTTCCATCCCCTGCCCTTTTGTGCAGTTAGTAAGTTCCATCAACTGTATCTCTTAAATATATCTCAAAAATGTCCCTCCATTCCATATTCAAGGCCCTGCCTTAGATCAGGATTATAGTGCAAAATCCTCCAAACTATCTTCTATATTGGTCCCCTGAATCCCTCCTTCTTATACATAGCTGTTAGCGTAAGCAATCTACATTGCCGATCATGCCATATATACAGCAATGATTAACAGGGAAAACTTAAATTATTTATACAATGGTGAATTATGCTTTTTAGGATCCATCCATGAACTAGATAATGACCAGATGTTACTCTAGTCTAAATAGAATTCCAACTTTAAGTTAAAAGATTTTGGTCATTGGAGCCACCACTATTTGGCTTGAAAATGCCAAAGTAACTTTTCTTAGTGCTATAATAGTGAGTGATAGTTGACCTAAACTTGCATATATGTTTAAAAAATTGTCATTCTTCAATACAAATATTTTCATATCCTGATTTGGGCTTTTATTTAATTTAAAGATTTTGTTAAGTTTTCATAATCCATATATAATAGCTTAAATGAAACAATTCAATTCTCAAGTTATTTTTTAAAGTATGCTTTAAAACCTGTGAGACTTCAGTCTTGACTTCTGCATTTGGCTGTCACCTTTACAGTCCTCTCTCACAGTTTAATAGTATACATCTGGTTACTTACCTTTGGGATTATTTTGAACTGCCACTGTTTTTGAAGTTCTTTATTTTTAAAAGATGCCTTAAGTCACAGAGTTTATATAATTATACAGAACCTTCTGATTAGAGATTAACTGAACATAGCAATGGCAGAGCCAATTAAAAGATTGCAGTATCCAGGAAACAACTATGCCATTTTTGTTTTTATTTTGAATTTTAAGGCAGAATACTTTAAATAATTCTGTGGCAGTAACATATATTGTCCTTCGTGAGACCTTCACTGGAAACGTTAATAAAACACTCCTATCTACAAGCAGTTAGTGGCTGCAGAAAGACAGATATTCTTACCAACAAAAGGAACATTCATTTCCAAAAACTACATATAAATATTTTACACAGTTACCTAATTTTCTTAAAGTTTAAATTGATTGTATATAGTTTATGTGTTTTTTCTGTATCTGAATCCTGCAGAACTCTTTAATGAAACCTTGCTTAAGCCTCCGTCGATAAATCCAACTTGATGTACGGTACAGCAGTGCCCCCTAGAGCCAGACAGCTTTACAAATTAACCTTTTCCAGCAGTCTTGATTAGGATTTCAGAAGCAGGGATTAATGTTCGCAGGTTTGTTTCCTGTAATCTAGAGAATAATGCTGTGATAACCAGAGAACATATTCATAGTTCGAAGGGCTTGATTTTATTTAAAACGCCTATCTATCGCTCTATTGTACAATGTTGTGTTATGAAGTTACAGAGTTTTCCTTTAAGCATATCATTCCTATTTTTCTTCATTCCCGGTTATGAAGTCACACATCGACAAGGTTGACTTAAATGGTCTTAAGCACTATTATATTTTTTTATAATATGTTAGAAATGTCTTGCATATAGCCTGTTCCAGAAGTCATAAGGATAAGAGAAATTTTAAACTGGAAAATACCCTAGAGATCATCCAAGCAAACAAGCTCACTTCTTCATCTGGGTGAGGATAAGTCACCTGCCTGCAGTTGCACAATCTGGTGCAAAACAATCCAAAGCAGGATATTCGTGCACAGGATGTCACTAGCTAAAAATGCTGATGCTAATATGGCACTTGATAATACATTCATTTATATCATTAATGATATATCTTCCTAATTTCTTGAGTATTTTTCACTGTTTAAGAATAAGCCCTTACAACATCTACCAACAGGTGCAGGTACATCATTTAGAATAAAGTGCAATTGACAGATGAGAGAGAAACAGTGTGATTAATATAACTTCTAGAAGTTAGAAGAATGTCATAATTGTGGGAAAAACTAAATCTTTTCTTTGTCTGCATCCTGCTTTCTCCAGTGGATCATGCCCCAGTTTCTAGAGCCCCAAAGAAATAAAGAATCAAAGCAAGTAAGTGATTAAATCCAGGCCCAAGTAGCTTCAATTATTTAATCTGATACAGTTGTAAAACATGAACTATATTTGATATATGTAAGTCTTCAGACCTTGATATAGGAATACAAACCACTTAGATTGTAGAGAAAGCAAGAAAGAAGAGAAGAAAGTGAGGGAGACAAAATGGACAAAAAATGAAAAAGGAACATCATGCCCCTTGGCGGCTGGGGTGGAGGGAAGAGTGTGAATCTAAGAAAGAACTCAGTGCTGCTCCTTCAGAATTAATCATTTCCCAAGGAGTAAACAACTGCTCATCCCTCTTGGTCCTGCTTGTAAATACAGCACTGCATCCCTGGCCATAAGAAACGCTGCTGGGAGCCAGGTCCCTGCTGTCCGCCCCCCCACCCTGGCCTGCACCTGCCTCGCCCTCTGTGCAGAGAGGGGTCTCAGAGACAGGGGAGAGCGGGGAGCAGTTAGAATAAGTAGGAGCTTGGTAGTGTTCACATGGATGGCCTTTTCCCCTCAACTCTGACTATACATTTTCTGTTAGGGAAAAACAAGAAAGATATCTATTTGTTTTGGCTTCAGGCTGATGTAAGCTTCATGCTTTTGTTAAAATGCTATCTTTTCCCCTTGGGATTCAGCAGTGTCTATATGGCAAATATTCTTTCAGAGCAAAACCAGCAGATTTTTTTCACAAAATCATCTCAAATCATCAACATTTCTTTTTATTTAGTGTGCTTTATTAAAGAAAAGCTAATATATGTATGTGAAGTTCTTGATACTGTTGTATAATTTTTTAATTTTTGATTTTACTAAAACAAAAAATATGAAGTTTTAAGTTTAAGTTGATAGGAGAATTAAAAAGAAAGCATAATTGGTTGGAAGATGGCAACAGATTGTTAGAAGCTCATTTTTGTGATAGTGAAGATTTGTTAGTAAAAGATTTTGGCCAGCTTTACTAAACCTTC
This sequence comes from Balaenoptera physalus, assembly GCF_965194825.1. NCBI lineage: Eukaryota > Metazoa > Chordata > Mammalia > Artiodactyla > Balaenopteridae > Balaenoptera > Balaenoptera physalus. The sequence continues at coordinate 106,891,181 of NC_138888.1, forward strand.
TGACAGTGTTGAAAGCAGGGTACTATTAAAAATAAAACTAAAAGAAAGAAATCAGGGCATAACCTTTTGATATACAAATCATCAAGAATAATTTAAACTTTTAGGCAGTGAAATATTTTAATAATGTATCATTTCTGGTTTGTAAATTACAGTAAACAAACAACTTCATTGTTTTCCTTGGGTTGGACTTAACAAGGTTTCTTATTAAAATGAAGAGGTCCCAAGAGTCTAAAACTCCTAAATTCTATTGTTTTACATAAAATTAGAAAGCGGAATGACAACTGTCATATACCTCAGATCTTATAATGAACATTTTTTCCAATAAGAATGAATAATTTAATTGTTAAAAAGCTTCTTAGAAGCATTTGATTGAAAGACTTTTTACTAATATATGGTCTCAGTCATATTCCAACAAATATAAAACAATACAAATGTATGCACTTGTGAATGTAACACACAGAAGGTGACATTCAGGACTTGGTGGGGAACTTAGCAGTTGAATAGCTAAACATTCCACCAAATTCAAACAATGTTCTCTAAAGAATATTTGACAGGTGGTCATCCAGGCTCTGCATAAAGATTTGATGTGAATTTTACTACCTGATAAGGGAGACAATTACATTTTTCACCTGTTATAAGAGCTATAATGTTATTATGCTGAAATCAACTACAGCTTCTCTGATTTAGTAATTGTTTTCTACATACCAGCCTTTCAATTTCTTAAGGTTAGTCCTGTACTAAACATTTTCAAGCCAAATATCAACAGTTCCCATTCTTAAATTATATGATTTCTGGATGTTCTATCCTTTTTTTCCTCTAGACTTAATGTAGATCACCATTTATTAATTAGTTCTGGCCTCCAGAACAAAACTTTTTCAAATGTTATCTGAAAAATAGGGGTTAGAGTGGAGGCTGTTTGCTCAGAATTCAGTCTGAGATTGCATTAGAATGTTCAAGTCTATCCAGACGCTTTCTCCATTCTCCTTGATTATTCCAGTATTTAGATATTTATATCTGCAAGTTGTATAAAGTGCCAGAGTTGACTGGCACTTTAACTCTGTTTTATGGTGTGTGGAATAAACTTTTCATTGCAAATCATCCTCCTTGAAGGTAAAAGCTGTAGAATCTTTTCTTTCTAGGATCAATTAATGTTGCCTCATCTACCCAGTCACTAGGGCCAGCCCTCCCACCTCTTTTTCTTTATGTAGAAAATAAAGCCTCTCACACTATAAAGAGTTTACAAATGTCAGCTTTTTCTGTGTTTTCATCTTAGAGGTTTATGTGACATTAGCGTGCATGCCCTTTGTGATTAATTCTTCTTTGTGTAGTCAAATTAATTTTCTCATTGTGGTCATTTGAAACTGGGTGCTCAGACTGTTTGGACATTCATATAAATGACACTAAAAATGTATTGAGAATGATGTGTTCGACACTTCTGTGGACTTGCAATAAGGGGTTCCATAAAGCTATTTCTGAAAATCCCATGGTTTTTATTTGGGGGACAGGCTTTAGGAGAGAGTCCGTGTTCAGTTCAGTACATGAATGAGTCTCACAGGTCCTCAATGCTCTATCTGTGAACAAGATGAATTTGGAGAATTGCTATGGCAGCTATTAAGAGGTGTTAACCACAGTCATAGAAATATCTCAGAAATGCTACCATAGAATTATTGTCTTGCTTTACACACATCGTGAGAAAAACTGCCTCAATAAATTGGTTGTCGTATGTTTCCATAAGTATTAATTTTTATTTGATTTATGGAATTGTTTGACATTTTGCAGAATATTTTCACAGTTAATTCTCATTTTAGAATAGTTAATAATCACTCCATTCTTGTGAAAATTATAGGACCAAACCTAGACTACTGAGGTCAGGTCTAGTTTTTCTGTCTTCCTACTTTGTATGGTAAGGAAAGATTCTACTTCACACATGAATTTTGTTTTAGTACTTCAAGTCTTTGAATCATGTGTATAATCACACATATGCTTTCGCCATTACTGAGCTTTTTGAAATCTGCTTTGTTGCATGCCCAGCATTCTTCCTTTTCATTTTATTTATATTAGGATCATAATGTGGCACCTTCAGTCTGAATATTCTCATGATTTCCCATTCAGTGAGCTCTTCTCCTTCATGGCTCCAATTTAAGACCAGAGTAGCAATTCCCCCCATTGCTCTTGGATTTATTTAATAATTAAAAATAATTATAAAATTTAGGTTGAATTAAGCTTGATTTTTTGCATAGACTTGAGTTTGAACCGTGGTGGAACTGATTTGTATGGTAAAATTGGAATTAATGGGCAGAGTTGAGGAAAATGGTGATACAAAAGTCAATTTATGACCACTTTATGCAGGAAAATGGTAAAGGGTGAGGATGCCTTTTCAAAAATATAATCAGCCTATATCTAATTACAGAAAGGGTACAGAAATTTTGTACCCTTTCAAGGGTACAAAATTTTATTGGTTGGATGCTTAGTTAAGTATTTTTATAAACTTAACACTTATCCAACAATAAATCTCCAGCCTAGCAGTCAAACTATCAAGCACAAAGTCAACACAAAACAAGTTCAAGGTGTATCTAAGGACCAGAGCTAACGTTAAACTATTCAGAAGGAAAGAAAAAATCTTTATCCTGATTATGCGAAGACTATAAAGGCATTTTCAAGGTCAGTGTGGTATTACAGAGATAAGAAGCTACAGTTCATTAAAACTTAACAGTAATGCAATTGAAATGTATCTATTAAAGCAATATGCTTTAAAATGAGAATGATAAATGTATATTTGTAGTTGGCTCTGATTCTACAAACTGTAGACTATTGAGAATAGAGACTGAAAGTTCCTTCCAACCAAATGAAAACGTCCAAGTCGAGATGTCATTAAATACAGATTTATCCACATCCCACCGTCCAGATATTTAAGAAATTAAATATAAATAACCAAAGTGATAAAAAGAAAACCCCATCAGAATTTAAAATATGGATTAGCACCAATTGCTTATTACTCATTGCAAAGAATATATGCAGATGTAATTTGGACTAAATCACAAAAGAATTCTTCCTGTTGGCATATATTTGTACTTTTCCCAAAGGAAATGTGGAATTAAGGCAAATAGAGAGAGTAATGGAAAATCCCACCACTAGCAACCAGACTGGAAGGGCAAATGTTATAGGTGTGACCAGGTTGCCAGACAGATGGTGAATGCTTGATGGGATGTTTTGCAAGATCAATAGCTGGTTAAGGTTGGGGATGCAAAACTGAAAGAAAACAGCAGAGACTATGTCTACAACTCTTAGTTGCCCTCTTGTCTCAGCTTCCAATTATCAAATATTCTCAAATAGACATATACTTATTCAATTATTTCTTTATTGATTCAGTCAACAAATAAGGATTGAGCACATGTAATGGCAGACACTGTGCTCAGACCACTGGATATGCAGCATGTATAGCATGATGTACCCCAGGGGTATGATCAAGCTGGGTCTACACTCCATGCAGACAGCAAAACCTAGAAGACCATGCACTAGCATCATGAAATAACCAGGGTTGGGAACTTGCTTTATACAGACTGATCAGCAATGTTTTCTTTTAGCTGGGATTTTGAGCTGAAATCTGTCTAAAGAAAAGGATATTTATTCCTTCTGAAATGAAAGAAAAGCTTGTACAAAAAACTTGATGTGATCAAACTTGGAAAATTTGAAGTTCAGAAAGAAGATTAGTGCAGACAGCACATAGTATGTGAGTGGGGGTGGGCATAACAGAGTGAGTATGCAGGGCCAGATCACATAGACCCTGGCAGATAATATCTGTAGACAGTCTTTTAAGCAGAGGAACCATTTTCTGACACACTTATTTTAAATCACTGGACATGAGTGGAAACGTTGTGATCTGGAAGGGAGAGGTCTGGAAGCAGAAGTAAATTGTGAGAACATCAGAGAGGAGGCTGCTGCAGCCAGTGCCTGAAACCCAGTCAAAGTGTCTTCACAAATGGAAATATCCTGAACACCCTGCCCCCCACCCCAACCCATGGCCAAAAAAAAAGGCACAAGGACTTTAGGGTTTAACAACTTGACATTATATACAGATGACTGTAGTTGGAAGAGAAGAAATACATTGAATTCTGAAGTCCACTTTCCCATCAGGAAAAGGCATTTTTCAAATTGTTCAATGCCTCCTTGCTTTCAGCAAAAATAGAGCGCATGCAAATACAGTTTCCCAGCTGCAAAGGCCAGTGGCCATAGCTCAGCTCATCTAGACTAAGAAAAATGAAAAAGACACTGGAAATATAATTTAGTATCTGCTAGATGTTCAGTATTTAAGGGAAGAATTTAGTAGTGCCCATGAAAGAAAAAGGGGCTTTAATTAAAACATGCCCACATGAGTTCAGGAAAATAAAACTCAGAAGAGTCAAGACCTTACAAGATGAATAAATTAAAAAATAAAATCTACACAAGCCTATACAAAACCCTACAGGGGGAAAAACAGAAAACACATAGTCACTCAAGGAGAGCTTTAGCAAAAAAGGGACGGCTGGCCACATTGAGGACAGACCCAAGAAAGATAAGATTTCAGATAACTACTTTGAACTAACCCACAATGGAGTTAAAGGAAATGTGTCATTTATGAAAAAAATAAAAGGATTAGGTAAGACAATGGAATTTAAAATTAAATTATAATAACAGTGTGATTATCTCAATAGATACTAAAGGCATTCAATAAAATTAAACATGTAACTATATTTATTCAAGTTTCGCTTTTTGTAATTTTCTTTTTCAAATAATATTTTCAATTCAAGGTTTTTTGAATCTGGGGATGTGAACCCACAGATATAGAGGGACAACTGGTATTATAAAAATACACATAAGTGTTGTAAATAAGTATATAATAAATAAGAAAAAATATGTAACATGTAAGAAGAAAGTTACAAAACTTTATTTAAATACATTAAAGAATATAAGAGGATATTATGTTCTTGAATAGGGGTATTTAATATAATAAAAATGTCTCTTCTCCTCCAAATTTAAATATACATAATAATAATAATAATAATAATATGCATATCATTACATACGTATTCAATACAATTCCAGTCAAATCTCATTGGATTTCTATTTATTTTGGAGAAAAAAAGTAAACAGAGTGAATTGCTGTTCTAGGAAAGAAAACCTATTACAAAACTTACAGTAATGAAGAATGCACAGTATCATGTATAGTGTTAGTACAGGAATAGCAACAGAGAACAATGGAAAAATAGATGGGCATGATCTGCTAAGTGATGCCGACAAAACTGATTATCCTAGTGTTAGCAGAAGAGGGTCCAGAGACCACTCCTTCCGTAGGCCTCGGTTCTTGGTAAGGATGCAAAGAAGAATCTGAGATCTTATCCGTTTACCTTATCCGTTTAAACAAGAGAGTTTATTGAAGATAAGCAGAGAAGAGAGAGAACACCTCCAAAGAGAGGTGGGCCAGGCCAAGGAAGGCAGTGACCTAGGAGGGCTGGGGTGTAGAGTTTTTAAGACAAGGTTTTTGCACAATCCAGGAGGTCATTGATTGACAATCTTAATTGACAGCTACAGGTTATATAACAAGAGGTTCTGCTGTGCATGTCTGTCCCATAATGCAGTCTGTTATGATTAGATGTATGTATTCATAGAATATTTATGAACGTTTAATGAGCCCAATGGCCACCAAAAGTTATCTAATGACATGATAATGTGAAGTGTGTGCATGTGCCAGAGTGGGGAGAGTCCCTCCAGTCGGCCAGTGGGGAATTTTTCCGGTTCCCAAACCATTCTGGAGTACTGATGGGGGCGTGTTTGGGGCAGCGTTGGCAAATAGCTTGGCGGGATTAGGCGGCTATTGGACGTTCAGCCGACAGGGCTGCCTCTTGATGCTTATGGCTAACTTCCTGCCTAACAGTAGTAAGAAAAAAGCCTACAAAATTTGATTTCACTGTACACAAAAATCAATTCTAGTTGAATTAAATTGTTAAGAAAGGTAAAATTTTAAAGTTTACGGAATACATATAGTAGTCTCTCTATCACTTCAGGGAAAGGTAGGCAAACATTTAAAGCTTTAGAAGTATATACAGGCAGACCTCGTTTTATTATGCTTCACTTTATCACGTTTCACAGACACTGTATTTTTTTCTTTTTTCAACTTGAGGGTTTGTGGCAACCCTGCATCGAGCAGGTCTATTGGCGTCATTTTTCAACTGCATTATCTTTTAATTAAGGTGTGTACGTTGGTTTTTTATTTTAGACATAATGCTATTGCACACTTCATAGACTACAGTATAGTGTAAACATGAACTTTTATGTACATTGGGAAATCAAAAAAATTGGGACTCGCTTTATTGATATATTTGTTGTATTGCAGTGGTCTGGAACTTAACCCACAATATCTCTGAGGTATTCCTGAATAGAAGACTATCTCAGAATAAGGGAAACCCCAAATCTTTAAAATAAATTTTAAAAATCAATAAATTTGATTATACTACAGTTGAGAAGGTCTATTTCTCAAAGGATACAGAAAGTTGTAAAATAAGCCACAATTTGTAGAACATATTTGCAACATATAAAAATGACAAATAGCTATTTCCCGGGTGTTATAAAGATCAAATATAAATTAATAGGACAACCCAGAAGAAAAACTGGACAAAAGACATATGATGCAATTAAAGTCACAATTAGGTCTGTCATACAAACACTAGATAGGCAGAATGTTTTAAAGTTTAGCAATAACAAGCATCAACAGAATAAAAAGTATCGGTGGCTCATGTACTACTGGTAGAAATGTAGAACCTGTTTAATGTATAAAGTTGAATACAAGCATATTCTAGGCCCAGAAATCCCATTTCTTGCTCTTGTATGTAACCTCCAGGAAATGCATATAACAATGTTTCTAAGGTCATTGTTCCTGACTCTTAAAACTGAAACCCACATTTCTGTTAACAATAGCAGAGAGAAATAATCTAATACAGTATTACAGAGTGGCGGGATTGAGTGAACTAGAGACAAACACTGCGGCATGGATGAGTCTTAGAAATGATACTGATTGAAGACAAGCCATAAATGAATACAATACACATTTATTTTTATACATTAAAAAAAAAAATTAAACTAAGCATTATGTTATTTAGGTTAGAGTCCAAACACAAGTGGAAAAATCTAAAGGGCAGTAGGGAGAAATTCAAGATGGGAATACTTTGCAGGCAGAGTGGGGGAGCAGTCCGAGGCACTGACGTTCTATTTATTAAGTCATTAGTAGGCTCACCATTTTATTATTGTTCTTTAGAAGTTAAATATGCACTGCATATAGATACGCAACTACATTCTTCATCAATTATTACAAGTTATATAATACCTCACTACTCTGCCACTTGGTTTTTCAATAATATAGCTTGGTTATCATATAAGTCTGCTTCATTTCATTGTTCTGGTAGTCAATTCAGCTATACAGATTTACCCACACTTAAGATTTTTATATTCATCAGTTACAGTAGATATATGTCCTTCCTCATATCTCTCAATACTCCAAATAATTCTGGAACTATAAGGTCTACAAGAGCAAAAGTTGCTTCCATCTTTGCCATTATCTCCTCCTTACCTAGTGCAGGGATTGGTGCTGTATTTCAAAAAGTTAGGTGCATGTACATGATGTATTATGTGTGCAAGCCACTCTCTTGAATAGAACTCACAACTTCACTAAATAGATAAAGAAAATGTGGTACATGTGTACAATAGAATACTACTCAACCATAAAAAAGAACAAAATAATGCCATTTGCAGCAACATGGTTGCAACTAGAGATTATCATACTAAGTGAAGTAAGTCAGAAACAGAAAGACAAATATGATATCATTTATATGTGGAATCTAGAATATGGCACAAATGAACGTATCTACAACACAGAAAGAGACTCATAGACATAGAGAACAGACTTGTGGTTGCCAAGGGGGAGGGGGGAAGGGAGAGGGATGGACTGGGAGTTTGGGGTTGGTAGATGCAAACTATTATATACAGGATGGATAAACAACAAGGTCCTACTCTATAGCACAAGGAACTATATTCAATACCATGTGATAAACTATAATGGAAAAGAATATAGAAAAAGAATGTATGTATGTAACTGAGTCACTTTGCTGCGCAGCAGAGATTGGCTCACCACTGTAAATCAACTATACTTCAATAAAAAAAAATTTTTTTAAGTTATGTGATGTGCATGTAATACATGATATATTACATGTGCAAGCCACTCTCTTGAATAGAACTCACAATTGCACTAAAATGAAAACCGTAAAACAAAGTGTTCACTTTCTGTAGTGAACCAAACACATAGAGTAGCCCGTGAGAAACTGAACTATTATTCTCTTCAGAAATGATCAAATTGAAAATAAAAGTGTAAAGCTATATCTAACCCAAGAGAATAATAAATATATGTAATAATATATTATATATAGTTTTAAAAATCTATATAATGTTATATATAAATATAATATATAAATATAATATTATATATAATATAAAAGCATAATAAATGCTAAGACTATATTTGGTGTTCTTCAATCACTATTCAGCCAGTAAACTAGATAAACAAGGATGCTAATTTAAATTAATTACCTGGGAATAATTTTACTCAAAGTAGGTTAATGCCATGCAATATAGTGCGTTTTATTTTAATCCATTGTAATAAATTATAACAGATTTTTTAAGGGAAATTATTTCTATTTTTCATTACAAAATCATGTCTTGCATATTATGTATATGCTTTTGAAGGTATTAAATACTTGATAATGTTAAAATATAAAAATATAACAGAGATTTGTTACAGTTAGTCATAGAATGTAAAGAGAAAAACAGTGCAATTTTAGAATTTAAGATAGCAAGAAACAGAGTAGGGTCAACAATTAAGGTAAATGAAGTAGTGTCATAAATAATCTGTTGATTGACAACGAATGTTCATCTTGTCTGACATCTTATATATCAATTTGCTAACTTGACCTCTGTACTTGGATGTTTATTACTAACAGGAATAAAATCAAAATTAGGACAGTTTCTGAAATTCATTTTCTTGTTTGTTTATTTCTTTGATTATTTGGTTGATTGGTTTCAGGTATCTTCCAAAGGTCAGGGTTTTTTTTTTTTTTTTTTTCCTTTCCAGAACCTAAAACATTAATTGGTTTTCTTTAGGGCAGTAAAATAGCATGAATCAGTCTAGGCTGGAATTTTTCAGCACATTCCCTTTATTTTCTACTTCTATTTTATTCTATAAAATAATCTGACATAATTTGCACTGGTTTCACAAGTCCCATGATACTTATGTTTTTCCTTTGATTTCAGTCGTCCCTTATAATGTGAAACCATCCTTCTTAGATGGGGAAAGCAGTGCAATTTCCTTGGTCAAACTCTGTAATTAGCAGGTACCTGATGCAAAGAGAGGCTATTTCTGATCCCACCGCCCTTGCACAGCCTTTTGACTAACACTGATGAAGACAGTTGGGCACAGTGAACATCATGTTGAATGCCTTACCTTAAAGGCACACAATTTTTGTGTGTCAATCACATCTCAGTAAAACTGGGGGAAATCAGAACATTTTTTTCTCTTTTAAAGCACTGAGAGAAATTACCAGTTCTCTCCTAGAGGCTTCATATGAAAAAAACCATACATATTTTTTCAGCCAAAGGAAGGTATATGAATATTGCAGAATACACTCGTTTTCTTTTTTGTTAGATCTAAACTATCTTCTGTAAAGAACTGCCAGTTCTTCTCAGAAGGCATGCAGTACCCCTGCCAGGAGCAATGGAGAGCATTTATCAGTTCCTTCTCTTCCCAAGAGAAGGGAGAACTAAACCATGGCAAAACTCCAAATACAGTCTCCTCAGCCTAAAAGTAGGATTGTCTAACCATCTCCTATAACCCTGTCCCCTCACACTTTTCGCATTTTTGTAGTTGGCACTTCAGTTTATTCAACTGCTTGAGTCAAAACTCTTAAGCAACTCTTAATTCCTCTCTTTCTTGTCGCCAAAATTCTATCTACCAGCAAGTGCTATGTGTCCTACCACTAATATGTACTTCTAACCGATCCATTTTTTTCTCCCTATTTTCTCCCTAGTCTGTTGTACCAATCCTCACTGCTTTGTACACTCGAAGTCTCCCAGCCTTCTCCTGCTTCATCCCACCTTCTCCAATGTGTTCCCCACAAAGCATCCAGTCATCTTCAGATTGCTCTTTTACCATTATGAAGGCAATGCATAAGAAATTTAAATTGTCCAATTACCATTATGAAGGCAATGCACAAGAAATTTAAATTGTCCAATTACCATTATGAAGGCAATGCACAAGAAATTTAAATTGTCCAAAAGGTTAAACATTAAGTGATTTTCTCTCCTACCCAAGATTTCTATTCCCATTCCCCAGAATCCTTTCTCATATACCCTTCCTGAAGCTGTCCATTTATGTATATACTTATTTATATGTGTATATATACACACACATATATATATATATATATATATATATATATGAATACATACATATATATTATTTTTCCCTAAATGAGAACACACTGTAAAAGTTATTCTGTTTGTTTTATACCAGGTCTTAATTTATGAAAATGACTGAATGACACCATGGAGAGGTCAGCACCATTGACAGAAAAGTTTAATATATTCACAGGTCCCCTAGAAATGAGAGGCACTGCTGACCACACAGGGGCCCAGGAGAGACAGCAGGTTTTGGTCAGGAAACAGAAGACAGGAGAGGGGGGAACACTTAGGTCACTGCCTTTATTGGGATCTTCTCAGGAAAGGCCAGGCAAGTCAGGGTAAATAGTTTAGGCTTGGCTAGTGTGAATAATTCCAGTGGATTTTGGGCTATAAGGGTGGTGTCTAGCTGCCTGGTACCTGCCCTGGGAGGATTAAGGCAGACGGGTATTTTTTTGGGTGTGCACAGGCCAGATAGGGGAGGTATGGTTCTGAATTGGTCAGTTCACTTGTCAAAGGTCTACTCCTGGTTAAGTCTTCTGCTGTCTCTAAGAGCTGGCCAGTCCCAGGAGGGGCTGTATCTCCCCAGTCAGAAATGTCTAAATGGCAAGTATCATAAGGTACAGAAAATAACAAACAAGATTAATACACTGTTCTTTGATGTTCTTATTTAATAATAGTTACTGGACACCTTTACTTATTAGTGTATATAGATCTACTTCTATCTTTTTAACAGCCACATAACATTCATTTTATAGATATTCCATAATTTAATTTTATTCCCATGATGAGGGATGTGTTGGTTGTTTGTAGTTTTTTGCTAGGAAAAAATAACGCTGCAATGAAAATATCACCCATTATATATTTACACATAAGTACACATGTATCTGTAAGATAAACTCCTACAAGCAGAAGATATGTACTCTTAAATACAAAATCAATATTGGCAATTAACTAAATTCCAAAGAGAGGTCACCAGTTCAATTCACACACCAGCAATAGCATAAGACATTCTCTAAAGCCTCACCATCAAGTTTTCAAATTAATCATTTTCTCAAATCTTGACAATCAGATTTGCAGAAATTGGAAATATTAATAATAAGCGTTTTTTAATGTTTTTAAGATATTCATATTTCTTTTTCAGTTTCTCTATGTTCTGACCTTTATTTTTCTATTGGCTTTTTGGTCTATTTATATTGATCCTTTCTGTCATATATACTGGAAACAGAAATTAAAGTTTTTATTTAATCAAATTTATTTATCTTTTACTTTTGGCTTCTGGTTTTATTACTGGTTTTATGAAGGTTTTTCTAGTTCCAAGATTTTTTTTTTTTTTATGTAGACTTTCTGTGCCCTCATGGTTTTATTGTATTTCTTACATTAAGGTGTTTAATTCCACTGGAATTTATTTTGCTGTAAGAATGCATCTAGCGGGGATGCTAGGAGGAAAAGAATAGGGCTTAATTATAGTTGTTGGAGAGACAGCTGACAAGGATAATGAAAGAGAAGATGGCCATGGTGGACAGAACACATGGATGGGAAGACAGGTGAAAAAAAAAATAAGGATGGCAGGAGTTAGTATGAAGGGAAAGAGATAATAGAGCAAGAAGAAGGGCACAGAGTCCAAGGGTACCCTTCATGTCAGGAGCAGATTTTGATGTATGAGGAAGACATCTTTAACTATGTTTCTTATATGACATTGGCTCCGTTGACTAGCAGTTCCATTACAATAGAGCATTTCGGATCTCATTGAGTGTTCTGTTGTTGTGGTAAATTCTTGCAACGTTTTCCCTCAGAAAATAAAAGGTGGGATAAATGAATTCCATGGGATCTTACAAAAAACCTTTATTTGACTAAACATCTTTAAATTCTACAAAAATTAGATGTACTACATAATAAAAGAGCACCTCATTTTTTCAGCAGACCCAAGAGCATATTCTAAATAATGATTTAGAAAATTGAATACTTAAAGTATGCAAAGTGTGACTGTGTTCTTCTTCTCTTGTCTTCTCACAGAGAATACACAGCCCATTAATAAATGTTTTCTTACAAACATCAAGTATTGTAGTGATAGGCTTAGTGGCCACTATTCCCTATCATTTTATCTTTATAATACTTCTAGCTTCTTTTGTTGCTGTCAGCCTCTGGTCCTGTGTCTGATTTTGTGCAGTGTTATTGAACATCCCAATGCCTGGTTCAGAACTGGGGGTTAGTCCATGTCCCCTAGGGTGATGTAGGTGACTCTTCTGACAGACGGGACTGCACAAGGCCTGGCTGACTGATGTCCTGATTCCCACTGTGTTCTGGATGAGTGAGGTTGCCATAAATCTAGCCTCCATGTAAGTAAAGTGTTACTGTGACATCTCATCAGATTTTTGTCCTCAACCGGTGTGTTGTTTTTTTTTTTTTCGCCAAAATTGGGATATAAGATCTTAAATCAGCATCAGTTCAGTAACAGTCTTTTAAAAGTGCTTTGTAATAATGGAACTGTAAACTCACTGGACTCAACACAGTTCCACCCTGAGGAATATAATTTTTGTTACACTTTTGCTGACTGGTAAAACATTACTTACTAAATTGTGTATTCTTTTAAGCTAAGCAGTCTTTATTGTCTTGCTTTTCAACTGGAATATTTCAGTAACCTCTCATCCAAACTTAAAACACTGTTGCTTGAGTGTTACTTATGTATTAATACCAAACTAGAACTCAATCATAGTTTAATTAAAACACCCATTCACTAATGAATTAATTGAGTATTTAATATCTGGGTGTTATCAACTTATAATTTTGAGAGATGAAATTAGAAACTGAATTAGACAATGCAAGCTGATTATCTTAGTGTTTTATTAACACTTTGTAACTCTTAGTTCCCTCTTGGTTCTCTTTATGATATATGAACACTTGGAAATTAAGCATATTTGGAGTTCCTGCAAAAGTCTGCAATTTCATGTCATTATTTTATTTGCCATTTTTAGATTAGACTCTTCTTTGCCTGGTTCTCAGAATGCAAAGCTGAAAGCAACATAGTGCATATCCCCACGTCTTCAAATCTGGTGATAACTTAGCTGCTTCTAGGAAGGAGGGTGTGTGATGTACAGCAAACGGGCACAGGATCAAACCAGAGTCTGTTTCAAGATGACCCTCAGTGACTGACACAAGGTCGTATAGGTCACACCAACTCCTAAACCTCCACTGTTTCATCTTAAAAATAGGTATAACTTCCACTCTGCTAATTTTGCAGATTTTATTTTTGAGACTCGAATGAGATGATGGAAAGTAAAAGCTATTACTATAGCATTTTCCTACTATTTACAAAGAAAACTAGTACTCCTAGCTATGTGAAAAACTGGAACTTCTACAGCAAAGTATCCATACATGGAAAGAAATAATTCTTCTATAGAATGCAAATTGGCATTTTGAGGATCTTAAATGACATGTGTTTATCAATCTGTAACATAACCCATCCTATTAAATGTTCCAGGATAATAAAAAATAAGAAAATAAATATAATTCAAATTCTTTGTGGTTTAAATTTTGGAAAAAAATTATAAATAGCTCTAGGAATCACAAAAGTAGACTGAGAAAAATTGTCAAACTAATTTTACTTTGCCACAATAAAATGTTAGAAAATATTCCTTGGCTTCTCCACTGCAGTAGTTGGTTATAAAATGTCCTCAATTCATGACCTCTCCCTTATCCAGGCCCTTGGCAATGTGACTTAGCTTCTCCTCCCACTTATTTTCCTACCCTTTAATCTGGGTGGGCCTTGTGACATGCATTTGTCAATATCATGCAGCACAAGTGATATATTACTAGTTCTAACCCTAAGCCTTTAGAGGTGTTACACACTTCCATTGCTCTCTTGCCCCCCTGGGACCCTCAGGCAAACAAGCACTGGCTAGCCTGTTGGACAGTGAAAGAACCCATGAAACAGAAATTAGTTGTCTCCATTGAAGGTATGTTAGATCTTTTGGACCCAGCAACAGAGAAGCTTGACTAAGCTTCAATGAGAAAATAACTGCCTAGACAAGCCTGGTTCAGTTTACCAACCCGCAGAATTGTGAGCTAGGGTGGTTTGTTGCATGGCGTTAACTAACTAATACATTAACTAGTTCAGGGTCCAAAGGTTCCATGTGAAACTGAAAACTAGGCAGCCTGCTCATTACCGTACAGGCACTGATTTTTTTGGACTGACTAGAGCACTGAATATTCCACCCAGTGTACCTACGCTAACTGAGAAGATTTAGCTTTAACCATGCAACATGCAAATATATAGATGTGGAAATGTGAGACTAAACTCTATCTTGGTAGATATAGTTCTCCAAATTAAAGCTGTTGTTAGGGCAGGGACAGGAAGATATTTACAACAGTGTGTATTTGAGACTGTAGTTTTTCCAATGTCCTCCTTTGGTGAAGAAAAGATGCCATCTCATTCTTCATAGAACCACAAAAACAGACATTTTTAGATCCTGAGTTCTGGGCTGGTACCTTTAGGCATCACACTACCATCTGGTTTTCAAGCCAACATGTCCATGGACAATGGTTAGAGCAGAGGGAAATCCCCTCGACCTGGTGGTCAGCAAATACTGAGTATAGTGATGGCTTCACTTATTGGAGGATGAATATTGATAAATTAGAAACAACCATAACAATATACTTTTATGGAAAAATATTAAAAAGAAAGAGAAAACAAACATCATCTTGAAAAGGGAAAGAGCACCTCTAAAATGCAGTCTACTATAGGACCCAGGGAAAATGTCACATTAAATCAAATTTAAACAGTTATGAAATAGGAAAATAATGTCATAAGGAAAGAACAGGCTGGTTCAAAAGGACAAGAAGATGAGATATAAAGTCAACAAGTTGAGATGAAAAGGGATCTAGGTGGGATCAGAAAGGATTGCAATAAAACTAAAATTGCCTAGGTTTGAGTAGAATACACATTGGATTTACTGAAGAAAGTTAGTGACTTAAGAAGACCCAGTCAGTAGAGAAAAACCTTTCAGAAGTATCCCCAGAATGAAAAGGAAGAAAGAAATTATACAGAGATGATTATACCAGTTAAAATTTATTGAGCAATTGCCCTGTGCTAGCTTCTTTTTTAATGTGCAGGTTACTTTTTTATCCTCACAAAAATCCCATGATGTGCATACTATCATTTGCTATCATTACTCTACAGATAGAAAACTGAGACAAAGAGAGTTTATATAAGTCACACTATGCTGCAGAACTAGTAAACAGTCAAGCTAGAGTTTAAACCAGGACAGTCTGACTCCAGAACCATGCTCTAACACCAATGTAATGATGTTGTTCTCTTTTTTTCTGAAGAATCAAGACACTGAAAAGAGAACTTGCTGGTGTTGAAAAAAAGGCTTGTATAAGCAGACCAAAAGAGTTCTCTAGGTTCTTGCAAATTTAATGAAAAGAGTCATACTAGGTAAGTCTTAGAAAAAGTGTTTAAACTGAACGAATGAGTTTAGAATGCTATAAGATCCCAGGTAGGAAACAAAACAAAACAAAAAGAGGTTACCTTCAAAATAAAGAAAAGAGTACATGCCTTAAAATTTTTCTCTCCAACATTAAATGCCAAAAGAAAACCTAAATCAAGGGGAAAAAAGGTAAAGGTTTGGGAAGAATATGTCAAAAATATCTGACAAATTTTTCATTCATGCATTAATTAAATAGAAATGTAATCTTAAATGTATGCTACTCATATGGTACACATTAAAAAATGCTGAAGATGTGTGCCCATAAACTAAAAATGAGCATTTCAAAGGAATAGTGCTAATGCCAAATCACTTAAACATAAAATATACTGTAAATATTATTAAAATGGATACAAGTGATAAAAATAATCTGAAAACAAATATATATGGTATAAACATAATTGAATAATATTTAGGATTCCAAAGCACAGATCAAATTTACAAATACTAGGAAATGAAATGAGTCCTGAGGGTGGGTGTCGGGTAGGGGTGGGGTAAGCAGTAAATCTGCTTCTGTGGCAAAGAGAGAAATGGTAGAATCCAAAATCACTTTTGAAATAAATGCAAGCATCCTATGGAAAGTGCTGGTGAACTAAGTCAGGATGACATTGAGAATTTCATCTCACCCAAATGAGATTTATATAGGTAATCAAGAATAACCTAATATTAAGTATATATTTACACAATCAATAGGCCCAATAAGAAAATTATAACAGGCAGGATCATCTTAATAGATACCAAAACAAAGCAGTTCGTATCCCTAACATCCTTTTGATGATCCTTCCCTCCTAGAAAAACAGGAATGAAAATATACTTAATGATTAAAACCATAATTTAAGTAAACAGAGAACATCACAGTCAGTGATGAGATACTAATGAGATGAAAAGAGTGCTATTGAGACATGAATAAGAAGAGAAACTCTGTTTCCATTACCATTTACTGTTGTTGTGGAAGTTCTGGCTGATGAAATAAAATAAAAACATAAATAAGAGATATAAATGGTAAAATAAATACAAAATAAAGTTTTTATTTACAGGGACTACATCTTAGGTTAAATGTATCAACCTGAAATCTATGAGAATTAATAAAATAATCTTTTCAACAGTGACACCCAAAAAAATCCACAAAGTAATTTTTATATATTATTTATAATTAACTAAAGGATATTATAGAAAAGGTAATGTATTTCACTATAAAACAAAAAGCATACAATCGTAGGAATAACCTTCTCAAGTAGCATGGAAAACATATATGAAAAAGACAGTTGCACAAAGTCTTGAATAAACAGAGGGAAAATAAGGCGGGAGATTTAATATCATAAATACTTAAATCTTCCTAACTCAGTATAGATGTTTACATTAGTCCACCTAAAATTACAATAGCACCTCCATTTCAAAACTGAAGACTAAGTAATGGTATGCATCTCTTCTTCCTCCTAAAATCCTGCTGTAGTTACTGAAGTATAAAAGCGACTCCACAACATGGCTGGAAAACTAGAAAGCACCGATATTAGTTAGGATTAAATTGACCTGTAAGTGACATGAAACAAACAGGCAAAACCATGAGGCTAAAAAATGATAGAAGTTTGTTTCGCCTGTAAATATAAGTAATACCTGCCTAGTGTGGCAGCATCATGGTCCCCCAGGATCCAGGCTCCTGATTGGTGCTCTACCATCCTCACCATGCTGCTTCCACCTCCTACTTTCAGATGACTAGTTGAACTGCAGCAATCATGCTTCATTCCAGCAAGAGCACAGTGAAAAAGTTGAAGAGAGTGCCCCCTCCACTAAAGAACACCTCCCAGTAGTTCACATTTTACTTCTTATATCCCATTGGCCAGGACTTAGTCACATTGGAATATTTAACATCAAGAGAGGCTAAGAAACATAGTCTTTACTTGAGGTGGTCAGCTGCCTGGAATATACAAAGCAGGTGAATTGTTTTGTTTTGGTTTGTTTATGGAACAATAATTGAGGTGAGAAATATAACTTTGCAAAAGAGGGAATTGCTCCATCAACAAAAATTTTCACAGGACAGAGTTAAACAGGCAAGGAAGAGGTGATTCAAGACTATTGCAATAAATGAGAGAGATTGAACTTAATTCTGTTGAGACAAAACATGCATACAAAAGTTTAAGCTCTGGAGTGAGCTAGTGGAAAAGTACTAGTGGATGTTAAGTGAGCAGGTTGGTCAGTGTGGTTAGGCCATCTGTGTTTGCTATTTGGTGCTTATCTAAATTAGGCACTGACCGTGCCACAGAGACAGAAAATATGGGGCCCATACTCGGAAAGCAAGCACTTGGAAGGTCACTTTTATTGTTACACAAAATGCTGTTGCCATAAGCACAGGCGAAGTCTAGGTCCAGATGACTCAGAGTACTGATCCAACTGAATTCCATTCAGACACCTTGCTGACAAAAGTACTGATATGGTACATCACTGTGGCAGTGTGCTGGTGTTGATTTAGGTGCTTATGGGGTTGTGATACGGGGGAGAATGTATAGGCAAATGTCAAGAGGTTTAACTCATAAATAATTAACTATAAGGAGCTTACATTAAAAAATACCCCAGAATGTGAGCAACCTGGAATCACTGAGACATTTCCACACTGCTTTTATAAGTTGATGTCTATGCATCTTAATGTAATGCAGTGATTTAATATCTTGAGGTAAATGCTAGCAGACTGTTTTTCCTCTATGTGATCATTGTGCTGACTTAAAATAAGGACCACAGGACAACACTCATATTATCCCATCTGGCATAAAAGACCTGTTTTGTGTTTAAATGATGTAACCTTGGGTTCAAGAGTCACATATTTTCTTCATGTTTGTTTTCATTTATCCACCTTACCCTCTGAGTTAGCACAACAAAGCACAAGGTCCTTTCTGCATTTGCATTAAACAGAGTGGAAGTTTTGGTGACCCATTTTCTCTCCAATTAGGAACCGGTTGATCTTAGTGTCACTCTCATTAGGCCAGTCGGGGCTCACTCTCCAGCTGCTGCGTGCTTTGAGGCTCTACTCCTGCAGCAGTGAGCACTGCAGTGTGTCTGTCTTCTTTACGACGAGTTGGCTTGGAACCCCTGAAATCTAGAAGTCTGAAAGGGACAGCCTATTTCTCACTACACCTTCGTACTGTTAAATTCATGCTTCCTCTCCAATACAACATTTGAATTCAGCTCCTGCTGTAGAGGGAAAGGTGAGGAAGATCGACTGGAGGAAGGAATGAATACAGTAGCTTCTTATGCTCTCGCGTCATTCTACGACCTAAGAACATCAATGCGCTTCGTGTGGTTAGGGGTCATGTCAAGATTCAGTACCAGTTTGAAGAGGGTAAGATGACAGTTTCAAAATGACTCTGAATTCCCAAATTCCCCCTGATCCCTTTGACATGACAGAATCGGAATCTTTCTAGTGACCAATTAAGTAAAGTCTTGGGAACCTGCGCGTAGGGTTTTCTCTGTTGTCACAATGTAAAACCGGAAGAGTGATAGCAGTTTTACCATCATCATCATCATCATTGTCACTGTCGTAGTCTACCCAAGTATGCAGGCCTGGGAGGTGAACATTCCTCGATAGAAATTACACCAGATTGGGGCTTCCCTGGTGGCGCGAGGGTTGAGAATCCTCCTGCTAATGCAGGGGACACAGGTTCGCGCCCTGGTCTGGGAAGATCCCACATGCCGCGGAGCAACTAGGCCCGTGAGCCACAACTACTGAGCCTGCGCATCTGGAGCCTGTGCTCCGCAACAAGAGAGGCCACGATAGTCAGAGGCCCGTGCACCGCGATGAAGAGTGGCCCCCGCTTGCCGCAACTAGAGAAAGCCCTAGTACAGAAATGAAGACCCAACATAGCAATCAATCAATAAATCTTTAAAAAAAAAAAGAAATTACACCAGATAGTAAGAATTGGGGAAGGACATAGTACCACATAACTCTATCCAAATAACTAAAATGTATTGTACCCACTAGTGCATGTGCTTTGCTTGATACTAGAGATACAAAGTTACATAAATTATGGAACCTGCCTTTGTATTTATAGAGAAAGAAACAGATACAAAGGGATGCTTCCAATATCATACGACATGCATTATAGGGACACAGAAGAGAGAAATCAGATCAGCTTGAAAATTGAGGTCAAGCTGATCCTTGAAAAAGAAGGACAAATAGATAAAAATAAGTAAAAAGGGAGTTACCTTTTACATACATAAAACAGAAACAACCCTGCTAGGAATCAATTATCAACTACTTAATAAAGAAAGGGAGAAATTCTGTAGGTAGGGATTTTTAAAAGCATCGGAGAATAAATAGATCTCAAACCATAGGGATGGATGTATGGAAAATTATAGGGAGGAAAGGGAAAAACTGGACCCACAGAGTAAAAACACAGAGAGAAAGTGTTGGCAATGTTTGCAATGTGGTAAAGAAACGTGTTTTATTAGATCAGGGAAAAGAATGCAAAACATGTTTTGGTGTCAATTACCTTCCAGGGTATTTTTATATTTTATGTCATTAAATACAACTACTTACAACATGTATAACATTATATATGAAAGATATTGAAGCCTGGATGTAAAGCCAAGGCAATCAGTGGACACAAAATCCTATTTTGAATTTTGCACTTTTAAAAGTAACACCTGGATGTTTAAACTTCATGATACTTGATTCTCTAAGAAATTAAGGATATTCACTGAGCGTTTGAAAGCAGAGGAAGTTCTTGTCCTGTTTTAAAAATTAAATTTATTAACCTTTGCTGTATCAGTTGGAAGGAAAACTAAAGTTTGTGAGAACAGTTAGGAAAGTATTTCAATAGTCCAAATTCAGAGGGATTTAAGCTTAAATGGCAGATAATAGAGAGTATGCCAAGAAATGAGGAAAAAGAAAGAAAAGGCAAAGATACCTCAAAGGTTTTCACTTTGAATAAAGGAGAACTGAGAGTTAGCTCTGAAAGAAAAAAAAAATCTATTTCATTGAAAGATAAGATTTTGAGTGTTGACAAGAGTTCAGAAAGGAAATGACCTGCAAGGGACAAGATACAGCACTCAAGCTCTAGAGAGCTGAGGAAGAAGAAATGGAATCGGGCATTTTCAGCTGAGACAGATTTGTTTCTTACCCCTTTATCTGATGCAACCATTTGCGTAGCTCCCATTATCTCGATCTCTCTGGCCCTATCAGGCACATGCACCAAAGGCAATATTTATTGTTAAGCCTGTCAATGGTAGGTTATGTTCCCTAGCTGCCTCCATTCCTTCGTAC
The DNA here is from genome assembly GCF_965194825.1 of Balaenoptera physalus. Classification (NCBI taxonomy): domain Eukaryota; kingdom Metazoa; phylum Chordata; class Mammalia; order Artiodactyla; family Balaenopteridae; genus Balaenoptera; species Balaenoptera physalus. Next base: position 106,912,397 of record NC_138888.1, read on the forward strand.
TTGGTGTTTCATAACAGCAAATGTAATTACTACCGTTGCCGTCGATGGCTGTGGCTCCTCTGCAAGTGGGCAGCACAAGGGCTCCTTAATAATTTTGCCATAGGACGGATGAATCTCAGCAACTACTCAGGATGCTTAAGTGGGGCTTCCCTTTTCTTCTGCATCTTTGTCTTTTTTCCTTTGCAGCTTAGCAATAAAAAGAAAACAGGTGGGGCTGGATGAAATTGAATCCAAATCCACAGGAGCCTCTTAAATGAAATATCAAGTACCAACTCCTCAGCATAAGTGGTTTCCACACAGCCATTCACTGTGAGCCCCTACTGGGCTAAACCAAAGCGTCCCACGAATAGGACATGCTAAGCCCTACGCCCGAGACCAGTTATATGAGAGAGTTCCTAAAAGGAAATATATTTAAGCATGAGTAGATTTTCACTTTTCGATGGTTTGTGTTGGAATGACACGAAAGATTTAAATCACACATATCCCAAATTTATGAAGGACAAATGAAGTATGTAGTAGAAAACTGTAAAGCTGAATCTATTTGCATAAACTGAGTGGAATTAATATACTGATAAGTATAATTTCAAATTCTAAATTTGTAATTCTTTATCAAGATGGTGCATAAAGATTATGTTCATGATGCTCAGAAGTATTTTTTTTAAAAAACATCTTTATTGGAGTATAATTGCTTTACAATGGTGTGTTAGTTTCTGCTTTATAACAAAGTGAATCAGTTATACATGTACATATGTTCCCATATCTCTTCCCTCTTTCATCTCCCTCCCTCCCACCCTCCCTATCCCACCCCTCTAGGTAGTCACAAAGCACCGAGCTGATCTCCCTGTGCTATGTGGCTGCTTCCCACTAGCTATTTACTATACATTTGGTAGTGTATATATGTCCATGCCACTCTCTCACCCTGCCACATCCTCCCCCTCCCACTCCCCATATCCTCAAGTCCATTCTCTAGTAGGTCTGTGTCTTTATTCCCGTCTTGCCTCTAGGTTCTTCATGAACTTTTTTTTTTTTTCCTTAGATTCCATATATATGTGTTAGCATACTGTATTTATTTTTCTCTTTCTGACTTACTTCACTCTGTATGAAAGACTCTAACTCCATCCACCTCACAACAAATACCTCCATTTCATTTCTTTTTATGGCTGAGTAATATCCCATTGTATATATGTGCCACATCTTTATCCATTCATCTGATGATGGACACTAAGGTTGCTTCCATGTCCTGGCTATTGTAAATAGAGCTGCAATGAACATTTTGGTACATGACTCTTTTTGACCTATGGTTTTCTCAGGGTATATGTCCAGTAGTGGGGTTGCTGGGTCGTATGGTACTTCTATTTTTAGTTTTTTTAAGGAACCTCCATACTGTTCTCCATAGTGGCTGTATCAATTTACATTCCCACCAACAGTGCAAGAGTGTTCTCTTTTCTCCACACCTTCTCCAGCATTTATTGTTTCTAGATTTTTTGAGGATGGCCATTCTGACTGGTGTGAGATGATATCTCATTGTAGTTTTGATTTGCATTTCTCTAATGATTAATGATGTTGAGCATTCTTCATGTGTTTGTTGGCAATCGGTATATCTTCTTTGGAGAAATGCTTATTTAGGTCTTCTGCCCATTTTTGGATGTGGTTGTTTGTTTTTTGTTATTGAGCTGCATTACCTGCCTGTAAATCTTGGAGATTAATCCTTTGTCAGTTGCTTCATTTGCAAATATTTTCTCCCATTCTGAGGGTTGTCTTTTGGTCTTGTTTATGGTTTCCTTTGCTGTGCAAAAGCTTTTAAGTTTCATTAGGTCCCATTTGTTTATTTGTGTTCTTATTTCCATTTCTCTAGGAGCTGGGTCAAAAAGGATCTTGCTATGATTTATGTCATAGAGGGTTGTGCTTATGTTTTCCTCTAAGAGTTTGATAGTGTCTGGTCTTACACTTAGGTCTTTAATCCATTTTGAGTTTATTTTTGGGTATGGTGTCAGGAAGTGTTCTAATTTCATACTTTTACATGTACCTGTCCAGTTTTCCCAGCACCACTTATTGAAAAGACTGTCTTTTCTCCACTGTATATGCTTGCCTCCTTTATCAAAGGTAAGGTGACCATATGTGAGTGGGTTTATCTCTGGACTTTCTATCCTGTTCCATTGATCTATGTTTCTGTTTTTGTGCCAGTACCAAACTGTCTTGATTACTGTAGCTTTGTAATATACTCTGAAGTCAGGGAGCCTGATTCCCCCAGCTCCATTTTTCCTTCTCAAGATTGCTTTGGCTATTCGGGGTCTTTTGTGTTTCCATACAAATTGTGAATTTTTTTGTTCTAGTTCTGTGAAAAATGCCAGTGGTAGTTTGATAGGGATTGCAATGAATCTGGAGATTGCTTTGTGTAGTAGCGTCATTTTCACAATGTTGATTCCTCCAATCCAAGAACATGGTATATCTCTCCATCTATTTGTATCATCTTTAATTTCTTTCATCAGTGTCTTATAATTTTCTGCATACAGGTCTTTTGTCTCCTTAGGTAGGTTTATTCCTAGATATTTTATTCTTTTTCTTGCAATGGTAAACGGGAGTGTTTTCTTAACTTCACTTTCAGATTTTTCATCATTAGTGTTTAGGATTGCAAAAGATTTCTGTGCATTAATTTTGTATCCTGCTACTTTACCAAATTCATTGATTAGTTCTAGTTGTTTTCTGGTAGCATCTTTAGGATTCCCTATGTATAGTATCATGTCATCTGCAAACAGTGACAGCTTTATTTCTTCTTTTCCGATTTGGATTCCTTTTATTTCTTTGTCTTCTCTGATTGCTGTGGCTAACACTTCCAAAACTATGTTGAATAATAGTGGTGAGAGTGGGCAACCTTGTTTTGTTCCTGATCTTAGTGGAAATGGTTTCAGTTTTTCACCATTGAGGACAATGTTGGCTGTGGGTTTGTCATATATGGCCTTTATTATGTTGAGGAAAGTTCCCTCTATGCCTACTTTCTGCAGGGCTTTTATCATAAATGGGTGTTGAATTTTGTCAAAAGCTTTCTCTGCATCTATTGAGATGATCATATGGTTTTTCTCCTTCAATTTGTTAATATGATGAATCACGTTGATAGATTTGCATATATTGACGAATCCTTGCATTCCTGGAATAAACCCCATTTGATCATGGTGTATGATCCTTTTAATGTGCTGTTGGAGTCTGTTTGCTAGTATTTTGTTGAGGATTTTTGCATCTATGTTCATCAGTGATATTGGCCTGTAGTTTTCTTTCTTTGTGACATCTTTGTCTGGTTTTGGTATCAGGGTGATTGTGGCCTCGTAGAATGAGTTGGAGAGTGTTCCTCCCTCTGCAATACTTTGGAAGAGTTTGAGAAGGAGAGGTGTTAGCTCTTCTCTAAATGTTTGATAGAATTCACCTGTGAAGCCATCTGGTCCTGGGCTTTTGTTTGTTGGAAGATTTTTAATCACAGTTTCAATTTCAGTGCTTGTGATTGGTCTGTTCATATTTTCTATTTCTTCCTGGTTCAGTCTCAGCAGGTTGTGCATTTCTAAGAATCTGTCCATTTCTTCCAGGTTGTCCATTTTATTGGCATAGAGTTGCTTGTAGTAATCTCTCATGATAGTTTGTATTTCTGTGGTGTCAGTTGTTACTTCTCCTTTTTCATTTCTAATTCTATTGATTTGAGTCTTCTCCCTTTTTCTCTTGATGCGTCTGGGTAATGGTTTATCAATTTTGTTTATCTTTTCAAAGAACAAGCTTTTAATTCTGTTGACTTTGCTATTGTTTCTTTCATTTCTTTTTCATTTATTTTTGATCTGGTCTTTTTGATTTCTTTCCTTCTGCTAGCTTTGGGTTTTTTTTTTTTTCTTTTTTCTCTAATTGCTTTAGGTGCAAGGTTAGGTTGTTTATTGGAGATGTTTCCTGCTTCTTGATGTAGACTTCTATTGCTATAAACTTCCCTCTTAGAACTGCTTTTGCTGCGTCCCATAGGTTTTGGGTCGTCGTGTCTCCATTGTCATTTGTTTCTAGGTATTTTTTGATTTCCCCTTTGATTTCTTCAGTGATTACTTTGTTATTAAGTAGTGTATTGTGTAGCCACCATGTGTTTGTATTTTTTACAGACCTTTTCCTGTAATGGATATCTAGTCTCATAGCGTTGTGGTTGGAAAAGATACTTGATACGATTTCAATTTTCTTAAATTTACCAAGGCTTGATTTGTCACCCAAGATATGATCTATCCTGGAGAATGTTCCATGAGCACTTGAGAAAAATGTGTAGTCTGTTGTTTTTGCGTGGAATGTCCTATAAATATCCATTAAGTCCATCTTGTTTAATGTATCATTTAAAGCTTGTGTTTCCTTATTTATTTTCATTTTGGATGATCTGTTCATTGGTGAAAGTGGGGTGTTAATGTCCCCTACTATGATTGTGTTACTGTCGATTTCCTCTTTTATGGCTGTTAGTATTTGCCTTATGTATTGAGGTGCTCCTATGTTGGGTGCATAAATATTTACAATAGTTATACCTTCCTCTTGGATCGATCCCTTGATCATTATATAGTGTCCTTCTTTATGTCTTGTAATAGTCTTTATTTTAAAGTTTATTTTGTCTGATATGAGAATTGTTACTCCAGCTTTCTTTTGATTTCCATTTGCATGAAATATCTTTTTCCATCCTTTCACTTTCAGTCTGTATGTGTTTCTAGGTCTGAAGTGGGACTCTTGTAGATAGCATATATATGGGTCTTGTTTTTGTATCCATTCAGCCAGCCTGTGTCTTTTGGTGGGAGCATTTAATCCATTTACATTTAAGGTAATTATCGATATGTATGTTCCTATTCCCATTTTCTTAAATGTTTTGGGTTTGTTATTGTAGGTGTTTTCCTTCTCTTGTGTTTCTTGCCTAGAGAAGTTCCTTTAGCAGTTGTTGTAAAGCTGGTTTGGTGGTGCTGAGCTCTCTCAGCTTTTGCTTGTCTGTAAAGGTTTTAATTTCTCCGTCGAATCTGAATGAGATCCTTGCTGGGTAGAGTAATCTTGGTTGTAGGTTTTTCTCCTTCATCACTTTAAGTATATCCTGCCACTCCCTTCTGGCTTGCAGAGTTTCTGCTGAAAGATCAGCTGTTAACCTTAAGGGGATTCCCTTGTGTGTTATTTGTTGTTTTTCCCTTGCTGCTTTCAATATGTTTTCTTTATATTTAGTTTTTGATAGTTTGATTAATATGTGCCTTGGCATGTTCCTTCTTGGATTTATCCTGTATGGGACTCTCTGTGCTTCCAGGACTTGATTAACTATTTCCTTTCCCATATTAGGGAAGTTTTCAACTATAATCTCTTCAAATACTTTCTCCGTTGCTTTCTTTCTCTCTTCTTCTTCTGGGACCCCTATAATTCGAATGTTGGTGTGTTTAATGTTCTCCCAGATGTCTCTGAGACTGTTTTCAGTTCTTTTCATTCTTTTTTCTTTATTCTGCTCTGTGTAGTTATTTCCACTATTTTGTCTTCCAGGTCATTTACCCGTTCTTCTGCCTCAGTTATTCTGCTATTGATCCCATCTAGAGTATTTTTATTTTCATTTATTGTGTTTTTTATCATTGCTTGCTTCCTCTTTAGTTCTTCTATGTCCTTGTGAAATGTTTCTTCCATTTTGTCTATTCTATTTCCAAGATTTTGGATCATCTTTACTATCATTATTCTGAATTCTTTTTCAGGTAGACTGCCTATTTCCTCTTCATTTTTTAGGTCTGGTGTGTTTTGACCTTTCTCCTTCATCAGCTGTTTGTTTTTCTGTCTTCTCATTTTGCTCCTCTTACTGTGTTTGGGGTTTCCTTTTCTCAGGCTGCCGGTGCGTAGTTCCCATTGTTTTTGGTAACTGTCCCCAGTGGCTAAGGTTGGTTCAGTGGGTTGTGTAGGCTTCCTTGTAGAGGGGACTAGTGCCTGTGTTCTGGTGGATGAGGCTGGATCTTGTTTTTCTGGTGGGCAGGGCCACATCCAGTGGTGTATTTTGGGGTTTCTGTGAACTTAGTATGATTTTAGGCAGCCTCTCTGCTAATGGATGGGGCTGTGTTCCTGTCTTGCTAGTTGTTTGGCATAGGGTGTCCAGCGCTGTAGCTTGCTGGTCGTTAAGTGAAGCTGGGTCTTGATGTTGAGATGGAGATCTCTGAGAGATTTTCATCATTTGGTATTACGTGGAGCTGGGATGTCTCTTGTGGACCAGTGTCCTGAAGTTGGCTCTCCCACCTCAGAGGCACAGCCCTGATGACTGGCTGGAGCACCGAGAGCCTTTCATCCACACGGCTCAGAATAAAAGGGAGAAAAAATAGAAAGAAAGAAAGAAAGAGGATAAAATAAAATAAAATAAAATAAATCTATTATAATAAAAAATAATTAAAAAATTATTAAGAAAAAATATTTTTTTTAATTTTCAAAATAAATTTATTAATTTTTGTAATAAAAAATATGAAACAAATTATTAATAAAAAATGTATTAAGAACGAAATTTTTAATTTTTAAAAATAAAAAATATTAAAAAACTTATTAAGAAAATTTTTTTTTTAATTTTTAAAAATAGAAAATAAGGAAAAAATTATTAAGAAAAAAATTTTTTTAAGTAAAAAAAAAAAAGCAAAAAACGGAGGGACCGAACCCTAGGACAAATGGTGAAAGCAAAGCTATACAGACAAAATCTCACCCAGAAGCATACTCATATACACTCACAAAAAAAGGAAAAGGGGAGAAATTAATATATCCTGCTCCCAAACTCCACCTCCTGAATTTGGGATGATTCATTGTCTATTCAGTTATTCAACAGATGCAGGTACATCAAGTTGTTTGTGGAGCTTTAATCCGCTGCTTCTGAGGCTGCTGGGAGAAATTTCCCTTTCTCTACTTTGTTCGCACAGCTCCTGGGGTTCAGCTTTGGATTTGGACCTGCCTCTACATGTAGGTCGCCTGAGGGCGTCTGTTCTTCGCTCAGACAGGACTGGGTTAAAGGAGCAGGTGCTTCGGGGGCTCTGGCTCACTCAGGCCAGGGGGAGGGAAGGGTATGGATGTGAGGCGAGCCTGTGGCAGCAGAGGCCAGCATGATGTTGCAGCAGCCTGAGGTGCGCTGTGCGTTCTCCCGGGGAAGTTGTCCCTGGATCGCGGGAGCCTGGCCGTGGTGGGCTGCACAGGCTCCCGGGAGGGGTGGTGTGGTCAGTGACCTGTGCTCACACACAGGCTTCTTGGTGGCGACAGCAGCAGCCTTAGCATCTCATCCCCGTCTCTGGGGTCCACGCTGATAGCCGCGCCTCGTGCCCGTCTCTGGAGTTCGTTTACGTGGAGCTCTGAATCCCCTCTCCTCACGCACCAGGAAACAAAGAGGCAAGAAAAAGTCTCTTGCCTCTTCGGCAGCTGCAGACTTTTTCCCGGACTCCCTCCCGGCTAGCCGTGACTCACTAACCCCTTCAGGCTGTGTTCACTCCGCCAACCCCAGTCCTCTCCCTGCGATCCGACCGAAGCCTGAGCCTCAGCTCCCAGCCCCCGCCCGCCCCGGCGGGTGAGCAGACAAGCCTCTCGGGCTGGTGAGTGCTGGTCAGCACCGATCCTCTGTGCGGGAATCTTTCCGCTTTGCCCTCTGCTCCCCTGTGGCTGCGCTCTCCTCCGTGGCTCCGAAGCTTCCCCCACTCTGCCACCCGCAGTCTCCGCCCGCGAAGGGGCTCCTAGTGTGTGGACACCTTTCCTCCTTCACAGCTCCCTCCCACTGGTGCAGGTCCCATCCCTATTCTTTTGTCTCTGTTATTTCTTTTTTCTTTTGCCCTACCCAAGTACATGGGGAGTTTCTTGCCTTCTGGGAGGTCTGACATCTTCTGCCAGCGTTCAGTGGGTGTTCTGTAGGAGCAGTTCCACGTGTAGATGTATTTCTGATGTATCTGTGGGGAGGAAGGTGATCTCCACGTCTTACTCTTCCGCCATCTTGCCCAGAACCCCCTCAGAAGTATTTTGGACTATGCTGTTTATAGTAAGTGATCCTTAGATTTTTGTAAAATAAAAATTCAAAGAATATCCACTGTTGAATCAGTAACTCCTATAGGTATTCATAAGATTATATAAAATGTGAATTTTTACTATTTATCTGAGAGATCTCTGAGGTTTGTTTTTCTGCATGGCATGCATTAGTCAGGGTCCTCCAGAGAAGCAGAATCAGCTGGAGATAGATAGATAGATAGATAGATAGATAGATAGATAGATAGATAGATAGGTAGACAGATAGATAGATAGACAGGGGTATATAAGAGAAGATTTATTATGGAAATTGGTTCAGGCCATTATGGGTGCTAAGATATTCATGATCTGCTGTATGCAAGCTGGAAAACCAAGAAAGCCAATGGTATAATCCAGTCTGAGTCCCAGCATCTGAGGCTGGTGGCTACTGGCATAAGTCCAAGAGTCTGAAGGCTTGACAACCTGTCCAAGGGAGGAGGTGTGGATGTCCCAGCTCAAGAAAAGAGAGAGGGAATTCACCCTCCTTACGCCTTTTGGTCCTATTAGGGCCCTTCAACAGATTGGATGATGTCGGCAACATTGGGGAGGGTGGATCTTCTTTACTCAGTCTGTTCATTCAAATGCCATTATCTTCTGGAAAACCTTGTCTTAGTCCATTCAGGTTGCTATAAAAGATTACTATAGACAGGATAGCTTATAAACAGCGAACATGGATTTCTCACAGTGCTGGAGGTTGGGAAGTTCAGGATCATGGCAACAGCAGCTTCAATGTTTGGCTACTGATGGCTCCTGATTCATAGAGGACTTTCACTGTGTCCTCACATAATGAAAGGGACTGGGAGCTCTGCTGAGCCTCTTCTATAAAGGCACTAATCTCATTCATGAAGGCTCCAGCCTAATGACCTAATCACCTCCCAAAGACTCTTCCTAATACCATCACCTTGGGGACTAGCATTTCAACATATAAATTAGGGGTGGGGGGACAAAAACATTCAGACCATAGTATAGTCTAAATATGTGTTAGAGAAGGAAATGAAGTCAGAAAGTGTAAAATTTTCATGATAGATTTATACAGTAGAAAAACATACTACCAAAGTGACTGAATTGCTAAATTCTATACATAAAGAAATAGTCTATATAGCTACAGATATAGATATATATCTAAACACAAACATACCCATATATACACATGTGCATACACACTTGTAAACATTTTACACACACATACACAACTGGCTATTGAAGTGGTATGATTGAATGAACTCATAATAGATTAGACAATGTTCTTTAAGGTTAAACAGTTGAATTAAAACAGAAATAACTCCTCTTTACTATATAAATGATGATATGTATTTAATTCAATTAGAAACAAATAAAAATGTCATGAATAATTTTTAAAAGTCACCAATAATCAGGAATTCACTGGCTGTCCAGTGGTTAGGACTCCACACTTCCACTGCAGGGGACATGGGTTTGATCCCTGTTCAGGGTGCTAAGATCCTGCAAGCCATACGGCACGGCCAAAAAAAAAAAAGTCACCAATAATCAAAAAGAATGTTGCACAACATTAATTTGTATCATTAAATATTTTGCTACCAGTAACTCATTTGTGCAATGATTTTTTAATTATCTGTTTAGTAGAACTATTAATAAAAAATAAAAGAGAAAACTAGACAGAGGGAGAAAAGAAAGATGATGATGATGGACAAACTGAGTAACCATCATCTCGGTTGAGGAAGTTTCTGGTGAGAATATGAACATCTAATCATTTCAGAAACACTTTTTTCTGCCCCTAGGTTTTAGGTTTTTGGCAAGAGTAAGTCTCACTTTTTCTCTTAACTTCCACACCTCCCACTCACAACCTAGTTCAAGACTGGCTGGTTTTTGCTTCAACCACCTCTACTGAAATTGCTGTCATCATGGTCAAAAAGGAGGCCTTAAATGCCAAAAATAAGTGAACATGTTTCAAACCTCAATTCCTTATCTTCAAAATACTTTATGTTTGATTTTCCACCTAATCCTCTCCAAGTTTTACTCTTACTTTATATTGGTTTTTTGTTTTTGTTTTTGTTTTTATTCTGTCTTGGTCAAGTCATCATTTTCATCAAATTTCTCTAAAATCTGATAGTCTCCGAAACTTCTCTCTTAGCCCTGCCTCCTTTGTCTTCCTATATGTAATTTCATATATTTACATACCTTCAATCAGTTCTTCAAGGTCCTGACAGGTGTATTGACAGGTGTACCAGTCAGGGTCCAAACTGGAAATAGATGCACAACACGTCACAACATAGGCAATATTTACTTACTAGGTGGCAATGATACAGGGGTGGATGGGGTGTGGTAGAACCACAAGGGACAGTGCAGAAACCGAAAGCAAGCAGCTGACAAACTATTACCACCGGGGCCCAAAGGGACGAGGGAAGGAGAGGATGTGGAGGAGCAGTGTCTTCCACTGAGGGATGCAACCAGCTCGAGGTGACCTCAGAGATGGTTCTGCAAGAACCAATACTATGCTAGGCTCAGTCTCCTGCTTCTTTCCCGGCTCTCACTAGGGACCCCCATTGGGCCAAATAAACCAAAGCCAGAGAGCCCTGGAGCCCCACTGATGTAGCCAAGAGGTGGGTTTCCTGGACATAGACCATGGTGAGCAAACCAGAGGGAGACTCTGGAAAAGCCAACTGAAGTATCTGCTAGAGCAAATGGATGCGTCTTGTTGTGTGGCTAGTTTATAATCACTCACACACACACTGTTCTCCAAACCAACATGTCCTGAGAAATGTGATATATCTTTTAAAATAATGGGATGGTAGTTTGAAAACATGGACACAGGGATGCAGGAGGGAGTTATGGCATAGGAAGAAGTCAAATAACTGTTCAATCAGGGGCTCCCAGGTGCAGAACCACAGGCCATCGCCAATTTCTAAAATCTGGCTTTCTTGCACCAGACTTCCTATAACACAGAAACTGAATGAAAAGTTTACACAGAGTTCAACCCCCAGAATGAGAGGCGAGGGGGAGTGAAGCAGAGGGGAATGAGGATGAACAGGAAGGGGTGTGTCCCTGAGGGGACCACAACTTCATGACAGTCACTGCTGATTGTTCAGCCCTGCAGAAAATCTGAAGACAGGCTTACACATGACTCCACAGCAGAACTATCTTTGTGGGGAGAAGGGAGTTGAATTTACCTACTTTCCCCCTCTCTCCACCCCTGCCACCAGCTGGGTAAAGCCCTTCCCCCTAGGAATCAACTCCCCTGTACCTACAAGTTGCCTTGGCAACCACTGGAGTCAGATGCGGAGGAAGCCAGAGCCCGGGATTCCGGGTGCTGGGTGCAGTGGTCCCTCCAGCGTAGATGGTGTCACGTGAGGGATCATACAGTGCAGGGCTGATATTCCTCTCAGGACGTGAAAGCTGAAAAGACACTGGTGCTCTCCCCATGGTCGTCAGAAATCCTTAGAAAATACTTAAGACTTAAGAAATCATTTGCGGGGCTTCCCTGGTGGCGCAGTGGTTGAGAATCTGCCTGCCAATGCAGGGGACATGGGTTCGAGCCCTGGTCTGGGAAGATCCCACATGCCGCGGAGCAACTAGGCCCGTGAGCCACAATTTACTGAGCCTGCACGTCTGGAGCCTGTGCTCCGCAACAAGAGAGGCCACGACAGTGAGAGGCCTGCGCACCGCGATGAAGAGTGGCCCCCGCTTGCCGCAACTAGAGAAAGCCCTCGCACAGAAATGAAGACCCAACACAGCCATAAGTAAATAAATAAATAAACCCAAAAGTTAAGAAAAAAAAAAAAAGAAATCATTTGCGGTGCTTCTCGTGGCATCAGCAGCGACTGAGACCGTAACTCTGGCAACGTGAAGAGTGCAAGCCTGTGTCAGCCATTCTCACGAGAAAGCTGATGTATAAAGCATGAGGCCTGCTAATCACTTACCGCAAAAAAAAAAAAAAAAAAGAAAAAAATTGTGCTTTCAAACGCTGACATTTAAATCTGGACATATCATTCTACTCTGCATAAAACCTGCCAACACTTGCAAAAGTGTCTCTCGGGAATCTTTGCGGTGTGCAATTAAAGGCTGAAAACAGTGAACGAATACAGATATCTGCCTCGCTCTAGTAGCAGTGTTAAGAAAACTTCATTAAAATGTTATGTTTTGTCTTAAGCCATGCAAATATTAATCGTTAACTAAAGGATTAAAGCATACATTAATTAACTTTGAGGAATGCGGATGCTCCCAGAAACTACCCCGTGTTTACCTTATGGATCCCAGTAGTCATGGCGTTTAGTTAAAAGCATTGATATATAGGACAAAGTCCAAGCTTCTCCACATGATATGTAATGGCCTTTCTGATCAAGACCCTACACACTTACTCAACCATTTCACAAACACAATGCCATCAAAGGACTGAGTGGGCACACCGAATACATTGAAGAGGGAAGAAATACATAAAATCCCTGAACTTACAGTTAGATTCTAGGGAAAATATACAAATAAATAAGCTGCAGTACAGGGTGATGAGACTTCCAATAAAAGTACAGGCGTCTAAATACATAGGATGTGTGTCTAAATTGGACTTGAGTGTCAAGCAAGTCATCCTAGAAGAAGCATCTTCTAAGTTAAGAATTTAAGTACAAATAGGCATCAATTAGGGAAAGTAGAACAAAACAAAGGAGAACAAATTGTTTGAAAGCTGAAATTAAAGGTTAGATTGCTCAGGAGGTAGAACCAATTTAGGGAGGGTTTTGAGAGCCAGGGAATCAGATTACACCAGATCCTGAGAGCAAGGAGAAGTCTGATGTTCTGAGAAGGGAGTGATGTGCTCAGGTTCACATTTTGACATGATCACCCTCACTGCACTGCAGCAAATAAGTTGACAGGATTCAGACTGGAGACAATGAAACTCATTGGATTGTTTTTGCAGTCACCTAGGCAAGAACTGATGCTAGTACAAAGCGGGCTGAGTCTAGAGATACATACCTGTGGGTTGAAGAGATCCTTGTGATGGGGTGGATGTGTGGCTCAAGGATGAAGGAGCACACGGATTATTCTAGGTTTCTAATTTGAGTTTTGGCCGTGTGGGAGAACCACCCATGAAAGAGGGTGGGGTTTGAGGGATGGAGAGGGAGAGAGCCCAGGTGACTGTGGAACATTCAAAGGGAGCCGCACACTTGCATGTACAGCTCAGATCTAAAGCTCTGAAGGGAAACTGGGACTTCTCAACACCTTTAAGACAAAATGTTCAAAAGCTGGCATTTAAGAATATTTAAACCATAATCTCATCGCAATTTATATTGACTTCCAAATCATTCTCTATAATGTATAAAAATTTCCAACTATACCAATAATGGAAATATTTCACACTTTTACACATGCTGTTTTTTCAGCCTAGGACAGCTGCTGCCACCTGAGACCTCGCCTCTAGTCTTCAGGATTTAGATCAGTTGACCTCCCCTTGCAGCCTCATTAAATTCTTGAGGCCGACTTAATTTCTTCCTTCTGAAGCTCATCCAAACTTACCTTATTTGTCTGTACCAGTCTGACTCACCTCACCCAAGCTTCTTAACGGCGTCTGACCAGATAACATTTCCACACTCACTACTTGGCACATAGTAGGCAAACAATAAATATATATGGAATTAATGGAATAGATATACACATTTTACTATTTCTGCCTAACAATCATAATAGCAGTTTTATAGTAAAAAAAAAAAAAACAGAGGACAGAAATAATAAATAGAGTTTTACTTTGGAAGAACCACTTTTCTGCTTGCTTTCTTGGCTGGAACAGAAGTCACAACTATGAAAAATTTGTTCTTTATAATTTCTCTTGCGTTGTGCCTCAGTGTTGGTACCACGGTTGTTCTCTTAAGTGAGTTCTTCCTAGCACCCCTGAAGGTACTTTAACACACCCAGGAAAATAAGACCTCAGATATATAGACATCAGATGCAGCCCCCATTTATTATTGGTTATCAACGTCTGCTACACGATAATGCCCTGCAGTCCATTTTTTCTCACCTGGTATCGATAGTCCTGATAGTTCTCTGAAATGTGATGTTAAAATTTATAGAAATTATGAAGTTAAACCACCTGAAAGGTTATTAAACATATCTATCTTTTTTGAGATAAATCGCAAGATTACAAAGACTATTTTAAGGCATCACATTCGAGTGTACAGGAAGTGGTGGTGCATAGACGGTCTCTGCTGTCCTGAGTATGTTGCCAGTTAAAGCCAATCGCCCAGCTTCCCACAGACAAGCCATTAATAGATGTTCATATCAGACAAGGCTAAATCTATTGCATTAGTGATATAACATGTGTTTAAGAGTGTTTAAGAACAAGATGAGTTAGACGATGTTGTTTTATTATCTGTGACTATTCTTTGCTTCGGCACCTTTTGATCTACTTCTTTATTTTCTAAGGTCATCTAGTGTATTTATTGAAAAGATTAATCTGCACAAATAACTTCACATTCTTTTCTATTCCATGGTTTGTATAAAGGAAAAATTGCATGCCAAACATTTCTAAAATTAATGAAAGATACAGCTCTACTTGGATCTTTCCTTAGGACTTAAATGGAAATTGATTTAGGGTGCTGAGTGCCTGAGCTTGTTCTCTGTATTACAGTAGAGTTTTAGTTAATAATCTTACATTTGAATTTGAGTTTAATTTTTTGTATGCATACTTGTCTAAGATTCCAAAACTAATTTATCACGTTCTTTACAGCAATCAGAAACCAATGACTGCCCTTTAGTGTAAGCTATCATGTTTTGAAAGTAAAATTATTGTGTCTAATATTTTTATTTAACCTCTTGAATTTTGAAATGAACATTTTTCCATCATTGCTTCAGTTATTTGTGGCTCTACTTTATTAGGCCTAATATGTTAAAATAAGTCTCTTAATTTGTTCCTCTAATACAGTAGGCATTTATAATAATTGCATGGTTTTCTCTTTAGAGAAATGATTATACCCCTTGGCCACATCGCTGGCAATTCTACTAACTGTCCCCAGGTAAATGATGACATTCAGGGCTGTGATTTCATGACCCAACTGAGCAAGAGCGTAATTAAATGGATCAATGCTTATTTGTAAAAGATATATCTTATTGACTTCTCACACAAAGTGGTGATATAAGTTCATGTGCTCAAGTTTCTTCTTTCCCAGATAGCGAAAGAAATATTTTCTTAAGTCAAAAATCTATCATTTCTGGAAAAAGGGGATAGGTGCTACTAGGAATTTCTGGAAGATACCATCCAGTTAGACCAAGAATGAGATAGTTTTTGCGCAGCATGAAATTTATATCTTCCATCTTACTAAATATTATTGTTGTTATTGTTCATTCAGTTACCCAAACCCCAAACCTAAGACTCACCTACACTTTTCTCTCTTTCCCCCTGGACTGGATATTCTCTGCTTCATTTCCAGATCTACTCTCTCCATCTTTTTCTACCTTGCTTGGTATTCTGGGAGGCTGACTTCTAGGGGCTACAACTACCCAGCTCCCCTTGGCCTCTGACTTCTAAATATGTTGGGCCAGTGGGATGACAAGACACAGAAGGAGTAGAAAGAGGAAGAAATCTATTTATTCTCCACCCTTTCTCAGCTGGATGTAAATTTGTGTTGGCTGCATGCTTGTCTCTAAGACCACAGTCCCTGTCAAGTGGTCCTCCCTCTTACACCTACATCTTTGTCCACAGTACAGAAGGTAATTCACTTGCTTGTGCATCCAGGTCCAATGACAGTAGCAGAGTCTACTCCTGGGACACTTCTCTATCTCTTGTTGATTTTCTTAAACTTTTCCAACTTGAAAATTGTCTCTTCATTAAAATCACCTCATTTACCCTTTCTGAATGTGCCTCTATTTCCTGAGAAGCCTCAACTGATATACACCTCATGTATAAAATTGATCACAAGGTCCTTTTAGAAATCAAGTGTTGTGACTTTGTTCAGTTAACATTTGTTAAGGAAAGCCCCAGGGACTGGACAGTGAACTGTGGTTCAACAAAAGACCACAATGGAATTGAAATAGAGAAGTTTATTGCTCACAGGTCCTTGAAAGCCATGCAGGGAGCTCAAGGCAGGATGCAGGCAGAGAGAGAAGCAGGATTTGGGGCACACGCCTTTATTAGTGTACACAGGGAGAATGCATTGGGGTTCCTGGGCTAAAGCCAGATGCATCAATTCAAACCCAAAAGAGCGGGGTTTGGTAAGTTCCCTGTGGATCTTATCTAAGGGACATGGAAGGGAAAGGCTCTGGGGGGGATGGAGAGACTGCTCACCACAAGGGTGTCATCTTTACTGGTGCCCCTGCCAGCTGCTGTCTAGGATGTGCACTCATGGGAGGGGCCAGTGTCAGTTCAAGGACCCTGGAGGCAGCTTGGCCACGCAATGCGGATGCCAAGGCAGCAGTATTACAGAGAAGTTTAACTAAACTCTCAACACTAAATTTCTCTCAAATTTGTAGAGAAGTGAAGAGTTTCTACATCCCCAATAACATTCTCTTAGTTCAAGTCCCTGATTACTTTCATTCTTATAATACTTCAGTTTCTTCCAGCTACTTCTCCTTTACAAACCACCTCCACACTAAAACTTTTATGAGAGTTCAAAGACAGACGTGGGTCATCAATGTCCTACTCCAATGACTTCATGTTGCCTTAAAATGTTGCCAACAAGTCTCCCCATAATCCAGCCTGTGCCTGTCTCCCAAGATTCATCTATTCTCTCTCTCTCTCTCTCTGACAAAAACACACACTCTGTAGCTGCCTCCATGGCAGACCACTTGCAATTCTCCTCACTTTCTGTCTCTTTCTTTGGGGCTTGAACACCCCCTGATGGGGCTCTGAGCACCATCCTACCGTCCTTCTCCAGCCAACTCCATCTGGCCTTTTAAGACTCAGCTGTAACCATCGTGAGGAAGCCTTTCCTCATAGTCCTTGCTCCATTACCTTCCCACAGCATCTATCCATGACCCTGTCCTTGGTATGTCCCCTCTTGTCCCCTCCCACAAGTGTAAAAATTTTGAAAATGTTAGTTCAAGATTCAGACTCTATGGGTTCAAATCCATTTCTACCATATATTTGCCTCAAGACCTTGAGCAAGTTTCTTAAGTGTGTATCTCTGTTTTCTCATCTGTAAATTTAGGAAGATAAAGTCATGTTTCTGTGTTCTTGTGAGAATTAAATTATATTAGCACATTTGAAACATGTAGAGCAGTGCTAAGTTTACAACTGGCTCTCGATGCATTATGCAGGTTTGCAATTGCCTATTTCTTCTCAACCCCACAAAACTGAAAGTTCATAAAAAGAGGGCTAGGTTCTACTGATCACCATGTCATCTTGATTAGTGAGTGTCTGGTGCACAGACAGAAATCTATAAGTCCTTGTAGGTTGAATAAATAAATGAATGAATGAAGAGGCATGAATTCTGGTTTGATGGGCATGCCTTCTCTCTTGGCTCCTCTTCATTTTTTAAATCCTGGCTGGTAATTTCTAGGTTGAGATTCCTTAAAAGAATCCTTTCCATGAAATAAACACCTTGGGGCTCCTATGAACCTGAGAAACCCCTCTCTCCTTATAAGATTAGAAGATAAACTTGCATTTGTCTTTGTCAGTGCACACGTTCTTAAACGACTAGGTTAAGTCCCTGGCTTTAATCATGACACTTTGATTGTCAGCTTATCTTTCTCTAATTTAGATGCACTTTCCAGGTAATATGTAATTACACATTTTTAATCCTGGCTGATAATTTAGAATACTCTTCGTTCCTGTAAGTTTATGTTAATTTTGAAGTATTCCACAGTAGTACCTCTCCATAATGGAGGAAATAAATTAAATTTAATTAATGTAATAACTGTTCCCATTTGACATAAAATGCTTACTAAAAATACTGTATATTTATGTATATCTTACTCTTCGAAAGTATTCAAACTTCAATGATTTCTAAATCTAAATGTAGCCACTAAGTAAAAATATGTTTAGTCAAAAATACTGTTTTTATAAATTTAATTTGATCTCAAAAATGTAAACAGTAACAACATTAGAATATGAATTTATATATTACTTTAAGGATCCATGGTATAGAGTTCAGTTTCCATAATGATCCATTACATTTTATATTTAAAAATGATTTGCTTCTTTTTATGTTATATCTCAGAATATATCGATGGATTAGAAAATTTATAAAGTAAAGAAATACATCTTTATCGATGACTATATGTCAGAACTATGTGAAGTATTGATACTTAAGTAAGTAAATAACAAATAAAGTTGCTTTAAAGTTTTAAGTTCCAAAACTTAGATATAATCATAGAAAAACAATTAAGTGTTCTATAGTACAAGTATACAATAATAATATTAAACATTTTCTAAAGATTGCAAACTGTACACACACGTCTAAGTCTACTTTCACTGAGAATCTATCCAAAATACAAAACATAAAGACATGCACATGTACACATTCAGATTCTGCATTCATATATACCCATGTTGAAAAGCAATAGCAGCTTCCTTTAACAGACATGCATTTTGAGAAATTCCTGGAAGCGTAAAGAAAAAAATTGGGGGTAGTGTGGCAGCTGAAAATAACATTCCAGCTACAGGACAGACATAAAATATACGTTAAAGTAGACTAAAGGTTTTAAATAAATTACTAAAATGCCAAAATCATGAGAAAAACCTTTACAGCACCCCCCATAAAGGAAAGAAGGAAGGAAGGAAGAAAAAAGTAAAGACAAGGAAAAAAGAAAACAAAATGATCCTGAAGTAATTTTCCTGACTATGCTTCACCTTTAGTGAGAAGGCAAACAACCTTCCGCTAATTGTGCTTAATACCATATTATGTATAGTACAATATAATACATAATATATATATAGCATATAAACATATGAATAATACATAATAATTATGTATAATACTATAAAAGCAAACTAGCTCAATGTGGAGGTCTGTGGCCCAAACATGTATAACATTCACTTATTCAAAATATTTATTGAGCAGTGACTTGGTCCAGGAACTGTCATAAATGTGCCACCTTCTAGTTATTTAAAAATCTTAAAGAAAAATTCATCTTATAGTATTTCCGCCTTGAAGTTCAGCATCTTCATGAGAGGGCAAAGCAAACACAAGTCTGATTTGGAGGAGTGTCTTATACTCAGGCCTCCAATTATTCTCACAGATAAAATTGCAGAGATTATAAGCCTACAGTGAAAAATGACAAGGCGCTTAAGGAGATATAAAAAGCAACACGGGAGAGGAGTTAGCAGAAAGAAGAGGAGGTGACTTAGATCTGCAAGGACCAGATATTTCTACTACCAGACACAAAATAAAAAGCTCAATGCCTGATTTTTTAAGAAAGAAAAGAGGGAAATTAAAGTAATGTAAGGAAAACAATACCATGAAAACTGAGTAGAGTGTTTTAAAATATAAGCAAACAGAATATCAAAAACTAAAAACATAATAATTTAAATTTTAAAAATGGACAAGTTAAACAGCAAGTAGAGCAGTAAAGAGAATTAATGAACAGTATAATATATATGAAGAAATTTCTATGAATCAGGAGAGAGGGAGATGCAAAAAGAGCTGAGAATATGAAGTATAAAATGAGGAAATTTTGTTTTATGTAATAAATGTTTTAACAGGATCATATAGAATGAACGTGGGAAAGCTATAATTTTTCCAGAATAGATAAAAAATGGATGTCCTTCAAATAGAAAAGACCACTGGAAAAAAACTAAGCTAGATGAATGAAAATAATTCTATCCATAACACAGCACAGTGAAAAACCACTAGCCAACAAAGACAAAGGGAATTTCCTAAAAGAATCTGGAGAAGAAAGACAAGTTTCCTACTAAAGAAGAATTGGAGTTTAATGTTCAACTAGAACAACAGCAAAACATGACAAAATGCTCAGAAAGACCTGGAAATCTTATTTGAAAGGACATAAAATGGATCATTATCTATCATATATAATTATCTCCTATAAATTGTTAAGTAAAAATAATCTGAAAAAAGTAAGGAAAGTACGTATCTTAGTGATTTAAAATAGAAAAAATGTAAATGACAAATAATAGATTAAAAATTGTTAAAGAAGATGAAACAGTGATAAATGATAATTCTCGTTTATCAGATATATAACCAATTAATAATATTTAATTTTAATGATAATATTTAATGACATTTAATCACGATTTAATTTTAATGAGGGATTGAGGAAAGTAACAATCCAAATCTATTGAGGAGCTTAATTTTGTACAGGCTTTAATAACATATATATTAAAGTACAAATTTGGCATATTTATTTGACCCAACAAGTTTCACCTCTAGATATTTATTCTTCAAGTATATTCAGAAGTGTTCACAAGATATTTGTACAGTGAATTCACTGCAGTATTTATAATTTGAAAAAATATATTGAAAATATACTGACAAATGTTTATCAATAGGGAAATGTTTAAATACATTTACACTAAGAACTTCGCCTATTAAAATGTCTAAGCTTTATCTACGTGTAATGACAATAAAAGATCACCAAGATATTTTGTAACTGAAAGTGAAGAAAAAATTGCAAGGCTTTTTTTGTTATAATTTTATTTACTAATAGTATTTATACATGATATCCATGGCAGGAGCTGGCTAGATTCACCAAGCTAGTTTTTCTGCCTTCCTGGGTACATGGCTAGATTTTTTTTCCCATGTTCCCTTGCAGTGGGTGACCAAGTCCTGGCCTATGGGTAAAGTGAAATGGTGTAAGATTCTCCGTGCTCCCTCTTCCTCCCTTGTTTATCCTGATTGCTATTTGGGTATTTGCACTTGACACTGAAGGCTACTTCAAAACCATAGGCTGAGAATCGTGAAGCTTATGTCACCCTGAACATCACTGAACGGCCGCAGGGAACAGAACTCCTGCTTCTACCTTTGCTGACTGAACTTTGTATGAACAAGAAATAAGCTTCTGTGTTGCTAGGCTACCAAGATTTCAAGGTGTATCCATTACAGGAGCTAGAATTACCCTTACTAATACAATTTCACTTGTTTAAAATCTGATAAAGAAAGAAAACTAAATTATATGTCCATATAACTGGATATGTATTTGTACAAAATGGAACACAGATTAATTGCCTCTTGGGTTCAGATTGGCATTGGGTCCGGAGGAGAATATAAAAATGCTCACTTTATGTACCTTTTGTGACACTAGTTATTTGGTGTTATTTCTTTAGGTAGATATGTGTATAATGTTGTTGAAATTTAGTCTAGGGAAGAGCCAAAGTAATTCTAAGACAATAATTTTGGAACTGTGTCCTAGGGAAGAAATAAGGTAAAAGTGTACTTCAGGGAAATCCTAAGCTATATGAAAAGCATAAATCATAGAATACTGAAACAATTACACTAGAATGTGTTTAGAACATACATTGGACATATATTAAGGCATTGCAAACAGATAAAACTGAAAGGTAAATGGAACCAAATCATAGAAGAATATACACTTTCAATTAGGATAATCTTTGGCATGGGAGTAATAAGAACAAGAACAGTGAGAAGGATGGATTAGAAAAAATAGGAACTAAAGTCAGAGGTACTGACAAAGAAATATGATCATAAAACTAACAAAAGGTAAAGAAGCTATTTTATTAGTTAAGTAAAAAGGAAGAGTAGAATTTGAGATATGGAAGGCAAGAAAAAAATAAGAAATCCAGGGTTTTGATGACTCTGGATTTCCACATAGGGAGAAAGCATTCCTCTAAGTCTCATCCAGCTTTGGGCTCTGGAATCAGATCCTGCATGTACTCTGTGATCAAGAACAACCCTCATAGGGCTGGCATGAGAGGGGAGAATCAGAATTTATCAAGGGGAGTTCAGCTTTTCAAAAATATCCACTGTAGATACTGAGAAACTGTGGTTTGGAATACCCTGGAGTAAAGTTTTTGCGTAACTCATGATGATGCTGTGAACATCATTATGTAAGAATGACTGGTCTCAAGAACCCTAACTATGAATATGTAAGAGCTAAAGAATAGAAGATTGTGAGGATGAGAAATGAATTCTTTTAGTGAGAAAAATTAGACAATGTGAAAACAAGACCTATTTAAATTACACTATTATGTTAATAGTGAATTAACTTGTCTTAAAATGTTAAATTTTATTCAATTAATTATTAGGATATAATTCTTGTTCTATTGCATAACGTTAAAGAAAGAGTAAAGCTTGGGATTATGTTTGTTTAGATTGATTTTTCCATGTATAATTTGTTGCTCTGATATCTAATTCTTATTTTGAGTGGTAAATGAGATTTTTACATGTAATAACAGTAATTTCACATATTTCCTCTTTTAATATAATTATGCCAATTAAATACATTTTAAACAGCAAACACTTTTTTGTGTTGTTTTGCACTCAGATAAAATTATTTTAAAATTTATTAAATCAAACTAAAAACAACATAAATTTTAGAGCTAGTGAAAAATGATAATTTAAATAAAACTTTGAAGCCATATTTCAATAGGGCTCTATTTTATGTTAAAAAATCTATTTGAAATTATGGTGTTCTCATGATTTTGAGAGTTAAAGTAGGAATTAAATTCTTCTTTGGATTTCTTCCTATTAGCCACCACCATTAAAAACATCACTAAGTATTCTTGGTTATCTGCCTGGGAATCAAAGTCCTAATCACTAAGAATCTCAACAGAAATAGGTATAGAGGTAGATATAGATATACATATACATATATACATATAGATATGGGCATAGTAAATACAAGCATGTGAATTTTGATAATACATAAGCAGAGAAATGGATGTATAGAAAGATTGAGTAAGCACTTTGAGTAACTTTTTCAGTACCTTACTCTCAAAGGGAGTACTGCTTACCTGGTCTGCCCAGGTGTGATCCAGGATAAAGTAAGAGATATTAGTTAAGCCTGTTCAGAAAACTACTTTTTAAAAGGACTATAGGGAATTCCTTGGCAGTCCAGTGGTTAGGACTCAACGCTTCCACTGCTGGGGCCCTGGGTTCAATTCCTGGTTGGGGAACTAGTATCCCGCAAGCCACGCAGTGTGGCCATAAACAAACAAACAAACAAATAAATAAATAAATAGTAACCTTTTAAAAAAATAAAAAGGGCTTTAAAAAGACTACGAAGAGAATAGTTGAGGGAAATGAAGCTACACTTTGGAATAAATCATTACAGTTCACTGTTAATGTAAATAAATATATATCTGTGTTATATACATACAAAATTAAATGCACATAACTCTTCTAAGAATATATGATCCAGTGAGGATGTGGTGAAATTAGAATTCTCATATTTTGCTGGTAGGAATGGAAAGTGGTGCTGTTTCTTTGGAAAATAGTTCAGCTGTTGCTCAGAATGTTAAACATGGGATATACGATCAAGCAATTCTACTCCTAGGTGTATACCCAAGAAAATGCAGACAATAACTTGGATATGAATGTTCATAGTAGCCTTGTTCATAGTAGGCAAAAGTAAAAACAGCCCAAAATGACGATCAATTAATGAATGGATAAATAAAATGTCAATAATAAAAGGGAATAAAGTTCTTTTACATGCAAAAACATGGATGAACCTTAAAAACACTATGGTAAGTGATGAAGCCCAGCACAAAAGACCACATATTGTGTGATTCCATTTATATGATGTCCAAAATTGACAAATCTATAGAGACAGAAAGTAGGCTAAAGGTGGCTCTGATGGATATGGGATTTCTTTGGGGAATGACAAAATACAAAATTATACTGTGGTGATAGTTGCACAACTCTGGATCCACTAAAACTTGCATTTTAAATGGGTGCATTCTAGTTTGTAAATTATATCTTGATATAGCTATTAACATTAATTTATGATCTGGATAACAGGGGGAAAAACCTAAAATAGTTTAAATATATTAACTCCAAACTGACAGAATCAGTGGTGTATATCCAAACAATGTAACACTTTGCAGCTTTTAAAAGGAAAATCAAGAATTGTATTCACTGACAGTGCAACCTGCTAAGCATAATTTTTAGGTGAAAAAATAAAGAGCAGAATATTCTAGTAGTGAAAAGACAAAGCAGACTGGAATATGAGTGTTTATACTATAATTCTCACTTTTGTAAAAAAAAAAAAAGTATCTATACATATTATTTGTAAATCAGGTCTTTTGTTGCCTAGGTTATAACACATTTATTTTACTGCTTTTAAAAATCTGTAATGACTTGAAAACTTTTCTTACCTTTCACTGTTAATAGCCACAAGGTCAAAATTTCTCTAGCTCAGTTTCTTTCTTTGAATACTTCATCATGATTTTAAAGATTCTCTTCTACTTGTGAGCGGGTCTTCCAGGATTTACACTTGTGAGCAAGCCCATTCCTCCTTCTAAGAAACTGAGGCCAGACAAGTGTCTGCTGACAAGAAGCAAAACCCTCGAGCTGCTGCCTGCATCAGGGGATTCCGTAGAGCCCCTGGAGGAAAGGGGCAAAGAGTGGAGCGTCCTCTCCTCCACTGAGAGCTCCCCCACCCCTGCCCCTGAGATTAGAAATCACTGTCACATCAAGGTGTCTTCCTCTAAGGACCAGGCTTGATTTTGAATAAAATTAGCATATCTTATTTAATCATTAATTCATACAGAAAAAGACTCTTGAGTGCTTACTACTTGTTATAACAGTGACTGGTCCATCACTGTACTTTTGTCCGAAGTTATCCAAGAGGCAATCAAGCAGATTCTTCAGGCTTATTATTTTGGACTTATAGTAAATCAAGTATTTAGTTAAGAAAGACAAAGAAGATCAATTTTTACAGTACTGTTTATTTTAAAAATAATTTTGAAAACCCTGAGCCTTGATTTAGTTCTGAGCTCTCATACATTCATGATTTTTAGAATTAAAAAGAACTATAATTTTAGTGCTCCTTTTTTACATTGCTAATTATATTAATATGACTGTCATCAGGTTGTGCTTAATAAACATCCACATGTACTTTATATTTTTAACCTTTTCTGTAAAAGTAAGTTAAAATTTAACAACCAGAGCAAATATTTTGTTTCTTTTAAAATATATAATAAATTGAATAAATTTTATTTATTTTAATTCTAAATTCTAAAATAGGTAAATTCATGGCATAATTTATAACTAGTGAAAAAATACTGAAAGTCAAGGACTATTAAGAATAATATATCAGATATAAAATTTGATCATAATAAGATAAAATGCATCTGGTTAATGCAGTTTTCAAATTTTGATTTATGATTCTGACATTTTAATTGATGGATCAATTGATAGTAATTACTTTTGTGTAATCAGTTAGCAACTGAAATGTGCAACACATTGATTTTTTCAGGTGAGACATGTGCTCCCTGAGCAGCTACAGTAGGAGAAAGAACTAGTGACATTTAATTCAGTCTAATTTATTCCTGAGAAAAATGTGATTGACTGCAGTTCATGAAGTCCACAGCAAGAGTTAGAGAAAATGGTGAAATCATTCAGAAACACTAAAACTAAAAATTAAATTAAAACAAGAAATGCTGAGTAATAAATCCCATGTAATTCAAATTAGCATTGTCATTTAACTTGACGGAAGTTACCTTATAGGGACAAACATAATGCGAGTACAAATGGGGAGAACTACACCAATCCAATAGAATGAAATCAGAGAAAGTTGATTGTAAAGTTACATCAAAGCTCTTAGAATTTATATTATCTATAAAACTAAAGAGCTATGTAATGGAGTTATGAATTGACCCAAAGATAACCAAACTATTTTTACTTGCTATTTTTCTTGTGAGTGGGGTGGTACATTGCATATTTACAAAAATGATTCAAATTCATTTATAAAATATTTATTGGAGAGGTTACTTGGGAACAAGCATTGTTGTTAGGGATATGATGAAGAAAAGTGCAGATTGCAGTCCAGAGCAGAGAGAAGAGAGTCAGGCTTCACAACTATAAAAATTAAAATATGGTTATGTCACCTTAAAAAAATGCACAGCATAAGAGCTGTGAGTTGAGCTTTCAGTGTCTTACTGAGGACTACAGCCTGGGAGGCAGACTCTCAGCAAGCTCTGAGAAACTGTTCAAAGAGGTAAAGGGGGAGCCAAGACATATATGTATTTTTCACTGGGAAGAAAATATGTAGTCAAACATCAGAAGATCACTGCTACTTACAAAGAGCAGACACCTCAGATTAATGATTTTAGTGCTTTTCTGTGTCTGGGAAGATGTAAGAATCCGGGATCACTGAAATCTTTCCTTAAATGTGCATCCTAACTACCTAGGGCCAGTATCCAAAGCACAGAATGCTTCCTGTTTTATCCATCCTGAATTCCCTGAAGGGGACAGTGTCAGTGGGCAACTGCAGTGGCGAATGGCTTGATCCTTGTAGAACTGGAACACGGGCAACATGTTCTTTTCTTCACAGTTACAAACTATGATAAACAACATAAAGAAGAATTTCAGGTTGTAAAAGGACTGTAAAACAAAAGAAACTGACCTGCACATTAACATTATTTGGGTAAAATGTTTTTATGAATCATCTATTTCACTTTCCTAAGCTTTTTATTCCAGTAAGTTGACATATGAGTACAAAGTAGACACAAAAATAACTGTCTCTAATTGGCACTCAGACAATATTTTTGAACTGACTTCTTTTACCAAGATTTTATCTTTATAACAATGTACAAAATATTTACTCAGATAGTTAAATTGTTGATTATTTTTATTGCAGCAAGATATTTTACATTTAAAAGGTAACTCTCTTAATGATTCTGTGAAGTTAAAATTTCAATTTGAAAAAGAATAGATACATGTATATGGATAACTGAATCACTTTGTTGTACAACTGAAGGTAACACATCGTTAATCAACTATAATATAAAATAAAAAGTTAAAAAAATTCAAAAGCACTGCTTCTCAAAAAACACTCACGAGTACAGTGAAGAGATTAATTCAACAAATACTTAATAAAGTCTCTACTAAGAATAGGAAATTCTGACAAAATGAGGAATCTGTGTGTGGAAGAAAGATGGAAAAAATAGTGACCGGTGTACATACAACCTAGTAGAAGTATGTACATAAAATAATAATACTACAAGCAGGTGGGAAATATTCTAGCAGTAGTACAATGACGTTATGGAATTGTAGAAAGGCGAGAAACATCAATTTCACCTTGGTGGGCTAAGAGCAACCAACAAGGCTATGTTGAGGAAATGATGGAGATCTTGACTTGGCACTTTAGATGAAATATACACAGGAATAGAGGAACAACAATGTGTAGAAAGTGGTTTGAACAAACTTCAAAAATTAGGAAAGCCCGGGTCTTTAAGGAATAGTCATCTCATTTGGTTTGAGAGAAGTTAATGTACTTATTAGGAATCATGATAAAACAGGCTGGAAAGCAGAGAGGAATTCGATTATCAAGAGGCTTTGAATGTAAAAGTAAGGAATTTCAATTTACAGTAATTCAAAGGAAATTGGTTTTTGTTCATTAGTTTTTAGGGAAGAAAAAAATTAAACTGGCAGTAAAATTGGTGAAAAAAATGAGAGAGTCATTTGTAACATATCTCTTGGTTAACTCCTAAAATGAATGCAAGTGACTTTGAAAAATACATATTGCTAGCAATCAACCTAGAAATAATTCAAGTTCAAGCAGTTTTACCACCAAAATGTCACATGGCCTAAATTCTTCATCTTAGGCTCACGTGGTTTAGAAGAGCTGAAGTAGAACTATGTTTAGCCCAAATTTGAATTATTTTACGTTGGAGAACTGACTCTCAGGCTTGTGCAGGCCGATGCATTCAGGTTTCTCAGGACTTTGAGGAAATTAATACGGCTTCTCAGAAGAAACAAGTAGATTGACTCCACGATTCCCCCACGGTCCCATTTGCAATATTTATAAATCCTTCCATTGTAGAACAAGCGTGACAATTCTATGTGCCCTCAGCTGAACCTTGGATGACTATTGGTTTTATCTCCCTCTTATTTTAAACCAGAGTTTCTGTTATTTCTATTTAAGGTCCTGGCTCTTTTACTTATACTACTTTTTTCTGATCTGTTTATAAATCTAGATCCCAGGATTCTACGCCGTCAGTAACGTCTGCGTCTGTCGCTCCTCCTGGGACCGCGGGAGGGACCGGCTCCCCGGGGGCCTCGCTCGTCCCCCGCGCGGCGCCGGCCACGTGCCAGGGGCGCGTGTGTCACCACGGGGGCACCTGCCGCACCGTCCTCCTCCCGGGGGGCGTCTTCTCCTTCCAATGCGACTGTCCGCTCCATTTCACCGGCCGGTTCTGTGAACGAGGTAACCAATCTCCGCTGTCCTCCTGTATTTCCTTTTTAAAA
This sequence comes from Balaenoptera physalus, assembly GCF_965194825.1. NCBI lineage: Eukaryota > Metazoa > Chordata > Mammalia > Artiodactyla > Balaenopteridae > Balaenoptera > Balaenoptera physalus. Next base: position 106,940,701 of record NC_138888.1, read on the forward strand.
CTTCTCCAGAGGGTGGAAAACAATAGAAACCTATCATAAACACATTGATGGCTATTAGCACAAACAAGAAACACCTGTATAATTGTATTTAAAAATGCATTCTGATAGAACATTTTCAGTTCAGTATTACAGAGCCAACAATATATTTTTTTTTCATTAGAACTGCCATTCAGAGTATATTTGCAATTGCCACACAACATAGGAGTTAAAATTCAAATGTAGTGTTGTTTAGGGAGTTTCTTTAAAGTTATGGCGCATCCATCCTTTGTCACCATAGAAACAATTAAGTTCTAATTAACATTATTTTTATTGCTTAATTGTTAATCAAATCGCTTTTTTATATTTCAAAAGCAGATCCCCATATTGAAGTTATTTTGGTGTTTAAGAAGAGCACATTATTTTTCTGATGCTTAACAATATGGTTTTAGCATTAATGAAGCTATTGATGAATCAAAAGAAAATTCCTCTTTTGTCAACATCTAATGGCCTCCTAAGAGTGTCTCAGTTAATTAAAGCAGTGCTGGGCAAGACAGCCAGAAATGCCCCGGGGCAGATGACTAACGCATTAGGTCCTGAGCAGCTGGCCTGTCCCTGCACTAAGCCTGGAGAGTGTCATTCTTTTCTATGTAAAATTGACCACTAGTTCTAAATTGGGGGAGGGGGAGGGATTACTACTGGGTGATGATTCAGATGGCAGAGAATTTCACTGCTTCTCCGAGATTGTGTTAAATAACTCCTTTTTAAAATACCAAAATGTGGGACGTCCAAAAGAGAATTCAAAGGTATACATATGTGTTATTCAGCTCTCCTTCCCAAACAATCTTGTGTGACTGCTATGAATGCTTTGCTGTTTAGCCAAGGAAGCAAGGAAGCACAGTCTAAAGCACAGAAATGGAAACATGGTCTATTTTCATGTTCATTGTAAAAACGTGTCCTTAAAGTCTATTTTTTAACTGTAAAATGGTTTTGAAGACACATCACTATTGCTTGATTTTTGAGTGAATATTTTATATGTCTGCAAAATACCATGAGACATGCATCTTTTGCTGCCTTCTGAGACCATTGGTATTACATACCGTGAGTGGACGTCTAGGGACATAATTTGGATGGTAAAGATCTTTTAGATCCACATGTAGAACTAAGAGGGATTTTTCTTTCTTTAATTTCATGGTAGGTAAAGCCTTAGCAAAATACCCTCCTTACCTTTCTTAAAATATACTCTGATATTTTAATTTTTTTTTTTCAATCCAAATTTACTGACAGTGGTGAACTTGATGTTGTGAAAACCGGGGTCCTCAGTTACGGAGTGTGTCCCTTGTCCCCCATATGGACCAAACCACAAGTCTTTCCACTGAGCCTCAGTCCCCTCCTCGGACTCCTCACTCTGTGGATTTAACACCTCACACAGTGACCCATACTTTCCTCCAGAAAAAGAGAAACCTGGGTTTACCTGGAGTTATAGCCCAGGATTGACTGAGGTTTGTTTGGTGTTTGGGTGGCAGAATGTAGGACACTGACCTTAGGAAAAGAAGTGGGGAACTCGGCTCTATATTCACTTTTAGGAATATTTCATTTTTTCTAACATTATTAAGCGCTTTCTACCTTCTATATTTTAACTGTTTTTCCTGTTGATTTTGCAGTATTTTTAAAACTAATAAATTGTATGATAACATGGTGCTAAGACCAGATAATCTACCACAGAATATTTATTTCTAAGTGTAAAGTAGTCAGAAAATGTGAACAAATAATCATTACCAATGAGACAATTGTTTTTTTTTTAAAGAAACTTTAAGTCAGTTATATCTGAGGTGTATGATGCACTGAACAAAATTCATGCAGTAGGACTCTTTAGATTATTAGATATCATAGTATTACATGTGATTTTGTTGTTGTTCTTGCCTGTTGGGGAAATATTTCAGTATAAAACTTAGACTGTGATGAGATGTGCATTTTTAGAATTGAGAATATTATTTCTAATTGTAGAAGTTATACATTTTCCCTTGTTCAACTCTTTTTTTTTCTTGAAGTATAGTTCATTTATAGTATTGTGTTGGTTTTAGGTGTACAGCATAGTGATTCCATTTTTTTTTGCAGATTATACTCCATTATAGGTTATTATAAGATATTGTGTATAACTTCCTGTGTTATAATGTAAATCACTGTTCCTTATATACATATTTATTTTTAACCATTTACCACCTAAATTCATGTTAAGTATCTTTCTTCTTTCAGTCATGAAGAAAGCCAAGAACAGGTCTGTGTTCTCAATCTAACGCTCTAAATATAAGTCATACTAGCATGCATCTTAGAATCCAGATCACAGATGATGACTATTGCCTAAGGCCCATGATTCAGGAATCTGGTACCATGAAGAGGCTTTTTACATATAGCATTCTCCAGGTTGGCCAGATGCACCATTTCTAAGTGTAGAATTCAATAAATAGTATCATATGTCAGCGTCAAAGTATGTCAACTACCTGCTAAAAATCTTGCTTTGGATACACAGTCTCTAAATCTCTCTCTCTCTGTCTCTGTCTCTGTCTCTCTCTCTCTCTCTCTATATATATATATATATATCATATAACTTTATTTATTGAAGTATAATTGATTTACAATGTCTCAGTTTCAGGTGTTCAGCAAAGTGATTCAGTCTATATATATATATATATATATATATATATATATATATATATATAAATTTTAAGATTCTTTTCCCATATAGGTTATTACAAAATATTGAATATAGTTCCCTGTGCTATACAGTAGGTCCTTGTTGTTTATCTGTTTTATAGATAGTAGTGTGTATATGTTATTCCCAAATTCTTAATTTATCTCTCCCCCCCCAACCTCTCCCCTTTGTTAACCATAAGTTTGTTTCCTATGTCTTTGAGTCTGTTTCTGTTTTGTAAGTAAGTTCATTTGTATCATATTTTTTTTTAGTTTCCACATATAAGTGATAACATATCATACTTGTCATTCTCTGTCTGACTTACTTCACTTAGTATGATAATCTCTAGGTCAATCCATGTTGCTGCAAATGGCATCCTTTTGTTCTTTTTTATGCTTAGTAATATTCCATCACATATATGTACCACATCTTCTTTATCCATTCCTCTGTTGATGGACATTTATGTTGCTTCCATGTCTTGACTATTGTAAATAGTGCTGCAATGAACATTGGGGTGCATGTGTCTTTTCGAATTATGGTTTTCTCTGGATATATACCCAGGAGAGCTACCATATGATCCTATAATATATAATTTCTGAGAATTGTTGTCAGTATTAAAATGCTTAGAATTTACAGATAGATTGTTATGAAAATGATTGCTTAAATGAGTCCCTTATTGAGTACATTCAACATCTAAACCATCCGAACTTCTGCTTTAGGAATGAAACTTGCATACTGTCATTGTGAGGAGTTCTGATTGACCAGACACTGTACTGGGTGCTTCATGCATCTTATTTCACTTAACCCTCAGAGTAATCCAGCTGAAGTCAGCTCTCTAAATGACCCCCATTTACAAATGAGAAATCGAAGGCCTCTAGCTGTTAAATTACTCCCTTCAGGTCACACAGCTTGCACGTGGCAGAGATGGGATTAGAAACCATCTCAGCAGACTCCACAATTCACATTTAACCACCGTGCTCTATTGCTACACTCGTTAGAAAATCAAATTTAACAGGACATGGAATTTCTAATTTTTCTCACTCTTTCATGTTTATAAAAATGTATCTTTACGTCAGGGAAAAGAGAGTTTTCTTTAAAAAATCAAATTTCAAAAATCAGAAAAACAAAGAAGTTAATGTTAATCTAATAATTTTTCATGACCCACTTAAAATTAAGCTGAGAAGCATATTGGGTGATCTGAAAAGAATTGTATCTGAGTGGTAGTATTTTTCCATAATGATTTCAGTAAAACTAAAATGTAGAAAGTAGATTAAGAATATTTGAATTTCAGAAAAAATCTAGACATAGATGATGAACGAACATGACTCTTTGAAAAAATATATAATTGCAGAGGCATCTACGTGTAAAGATATTTTCAAAACTGATTTTTCTTGATAGCCTTGCTCCTTTTTCCTTCCAGTGAATACGCTCAACCTGTAAGAGAATGTTAAATTATTTTATTTTAACAACCTTGATTTTTCACAGCAAAATGGAGGTGCCAGTTAAGTATGAGCTTTAACTAAAATAGCATTAGATTCAGCAACACAGAGAAAGGGTTTGCAGGGCTGTAGGACTCAGTACTAATTCACCCATACACATATTTCCCATGTACTTGGCATTACATCATGGGTTCTACTTTATCAAATCATCCATATCTAATCACCTAATAACATTGACTTATAGAATCAGTTTGATTTAATATGTTCCTTTTCTTTCTCAACACATGTTATCTTAATTCATATTAGCTGAACCTTGTTGCCTACTTTGTCATAATGATCCTGCATCTCACCAGGGGAGACAGAGGAGCCTGTATTCTTGCTTTGTTTTAGATGGCTGTGTGCACGCAGATGGCTGTCCCCTACTGTAAAGTTCAGAGTGACAGATTTAGAATATCAGCGCTTTGTGCTGCAGGAAAGCGAGTGCCTCTGACTATTAATTATAGGATTAACATTTTTAAACAGTCCCATACTTTTTAGTGTTCTATAAAACAGTTTTATAAATAGTGTAATAAAGGAGTGTTTAAATGCCATACATTAAAACCAAGGAATCATTTATTTGATATCCTGTCTCTGCATGTTCCATATATGCTTAAAGGTCAGCTGCACTGAGTAAATTGCAAACGTAGAAATAAAAATGAGAGGTTTTACTAGGTGTTTCGTCTTGTTTGTTTTTTTTTAGAAAAAGACTGCCTGAATGTCTGCTTTGTTTTTACCATAATCGGAACATATTTTAAAGCATATTAGAGTGGTCTGAATCTATTTGTTAACTATAGTCAGGTTGCTGAATGTCAGATGTTCCAGAGCCAAGAAGGCAGAGATAGTCAGCATCTAATAACAATGATCTATCTCCCTGCCAGAGGACTGATGGTCTGCATCATAAGAGAAGGGCCAAGAAATGGGTGTTGGCCTTTTCAAACATAACATTCCTGTCTGAAAATCTATCTTTAAAAGCAGAGGGCAACGCTGCATATTTATCAGTAAATGGCAACTGCTGAAATATTAAGATGTTAAGTTGAGAGTGAATGGGGATTGAAGTCAAGGGCAGAGGCTGACAGGAGACAAGACCACCTGTGGGCAGAGACAGAGAGTTCTGTTTCTGGAGCACGGGCAAAGGCAGGCCCCCATCTTCCCTGCCCTCTCACCACCAGTTGCTGCCGTTCTCCACCATGAGTACCATGCTCAGCTGGTAGAAAATGACAGCTCCCTCCTCATCCTGGTGTTTATAACTATAAAAACTACATGTCCATCAATCTCTCTACTTACATTGTTAATAATCTAGAAATTTCCATCTAGGAAGAGGAGGAAAACATATACCCCTGTGTCCATCAAAAAAGGATGACATTTATTTTATTTGTCTCCTGTATTGACTTAAATAACATTCTTTTATTCCCTTACAATTCAACACATCCAATTAAAAAATCCTTAGTTGAACACCTATACATTAGTACCACACATGGAGTTAGTCATTAGAGGTGGTGTGAGGATCACATTTTTGTCTTTAACTTGTCAAGTGGTTGTGAGCATGGAGTGTGGGTTGGGAGGATGCAAGGAAGGGAAGACAAGCCTGACACGCAGGTCAGCTACCATTCACTACTTACCTCTTTTAAGCTACATAATCTCAGCTCAGCATCATCCCTGTCCCCAGCAATGTCTGCCTGAGGACCTATATTTGTTTTCTGTTGCTTCCATAGCTAATTATCACAACCTAGTGACTTCAGCAACACAAGTGTACTATCTTAAAGTCTGTAGATCAGAAGTCTGACACAGTTCTCAGCAGGTTAAAATCGAGGTGCAGGCAGGGCTGTGTTCTTTTCTGGAGGCTCCAGAGAAGAATTTGTACCTTGCCTTCTGACTTCCAGAGGCTTTCTGCTTTCCTTGGCTCATGGCCTCCTTTATTCTACCTTCAAAGCAAACAATGGTGGGTCCAACCTTTTTCATATCACGTCACTGGATCTACTCTTCCATTTCCCTTTTCTACATTTAAGAATGCTTGTGATTACACAGATTCCCCTGGGATAATCCAGGATCATCTCTGTATCTCGACATTGACTGATTAGCTATTTTAATTACGACTACATCCTTAATGCCCCTTTGCCACATAAAGTAACATTTTCAGAGATCCTAGGAGTTAAGATGTGGACATCTTTGGGGGACCACTATTCTGCCTACCACAGGCCTTGTAGTCATTCCTCAGAGAATTTACATAGTCATATAATAGAAAAGGAAGTTTACTGGATGGATATCTAGGGCTAATAGAATTGGGGGAAGCCAGTGAAACCTGGTGGGAAAAGGCACTCTGAAGTATGCTCTGGAGAGCCAGTCAACAGGAAGTGAGGGCTCACCTGAGAACAGACTGAGACATACCTTCACTGAACAGGGGCTCACACAGCCACCACGTTCTGAGTCACTTGCTCAAGATGCAGAGTCCCATCAACTATTTTGAAATTGTCTAATTGGCAAAACCTCCACCATATTCTAACCCACTGCCTGAGCAGGAGATTAGGAGAGGAACAAGAGGAGTCATCTTTTACTTTAGGCTCTTAACATAGGAACTAGACTGCACAGTCCACCAGGATCCCAAAACATGGGCCTCTTCTCCATTTCCACACAAAAATATAGTCATTCACAAAGGCTTTTAGAGCACACATATGCATGCATGCACACTCTTTAAAGTTGAATGTTAATCCTTTCATTAAAAATTCTTTGGATAGAGGAGCTTCAAGATGGCGGAAGAGTAAGACGTGGAGACCACCTTCCTCCTCACAAATACATCAGAAATACATCTACATGTGGAACAACCCCTACAAAACACCTACTGAACGCTGGAGGAAGACCTCAGACCCCCCAAAAGGCAAGAAACTCCCCATGTAACTGGGTAGGGCAAAAGAAAAAAGAAATAACAGAGACAAAAGAATAGGGACGGCACCTGCACCAGTGGGAGGGAGCTGTGAAGGAGGAAAGGTTTCCACACACTAGGAAGCCCCTTCGTGGGCGGAGACTGCGGGGGGCAGAGGGAGGGAGCTTCGGAGTCATGGAGGAGAGCACAGCCACAGGGGAGCAGAGGGCAGAGTGGAGAGATTCCCGCACAAAGGATCGGCGCCAAGCAGCACTCATCAGCCCGAGAGGCTTGTCTGCTCACCCGCCGGGGTGGGCGGGGGCTGGGAGCTGAGGCTCCAGCTTTGGTCGGATCCCAGGGAGAGGACTGGAGTTGGCGGCGTGAACACAGCCTGAAGGGGTTAGTGCACCACGGCTAGCCAGGAGGGAGTCCGGGAAATGTCTGCAGCTGCCGAAGAGGCAAGAGACTTTTTCTTGCCTCTTTGTTTCCTGGTGCGTGAGGAGAGGGGATTCAGAGCGCCGCCTAAACGAGCTCCAGAGACGGGCATGAGACGCTAAGGCTGCTGCTGCCGCCACCAAGAAGCCTGTGTGCGAGCACAGGTCACTCTCCACACCGCCCCTCCCGGGATTCTGTGCAGCCTGCCACTGCCAGGGTCCCGTGATCCAGGGACAACTTCCCCGGGAGAACGCATGGCACGCCTTAGGTTGCTGCAACATCATGCAGGCCTCTGCCGCCGCAGGCTTGCCCCGCATCCGTACCCCTCCTTCCCCCCAGCCTGAGTGAGCCAGAGCCCCCAAATCAGCTGCTCCTTTAACCCTGTCCTGTCTGAGCGAAGAACAGATGGCCTCAGGCGACCTACACGCAGAGGCGGGTCCAAACCCAAACCAGAAATCCGGGAGCTGTGCGAACAAAGAAGAGAAAGGGAAATTTCTCCCAGCAGCCTCAGGAGCAGCAGATTAAAGCTCCACAAACAACTTGATGTACCCTGCATCTGTGGAATACCTGAATAGACAACGAATCATCCCAAATTGAGGTGGTGGACCTTGGAAGCAATGATATATATATATTTTTCCTTTTACTCTTTTTGTGAGTGTATGTGTATGCTCCTGTGTGTGATTTTGTCCATATACCTTTGCTTTTACCATTTGTCCTAGGGTTCTATCTTTTTTTTTTTTTTTTAAGTATAGTTTTTAGCACTTGTTATCATTGGTGGATTTGTTTTTGGTTTGGTTGTTCTCTTCTTTCTTTCTTTCCTTCCCCCTTTTTTAAATTACTTTTTGAATTTCTTTTTAATAATTATTTTTTATTTTAATTATTTTATTTTATTTTATATTTTCTTTCTTTCCTTTTTCTCCCTTATATTCTGAGCCATGTGGATGAAAGGCTCTTGGTGTTCCAGCCAGACATCAGGCCTGTGCCTCTGAGGTGGGAGAGTGGAGTTCAGGACATTGGTCTACCAGAGACCTCCCAGCTCCACATAATATCAAAAGGCAAAAATCTCCCAGAGATATCCATCTCAACACCAAGACCCACCTCCACACAACGACCAGCAAGCTACAGTTCTGGACACCCTATGCCAAAAAACTAGCGAGACAGGAACACAACCCCACCCATTAACAGCGAGGCGGCCTAAAATCATAATAAGGCCACAGACACCCCAAAACGCACCACCAGATGCGGACCTGCCCACCAGAAAGACAAGATCCAGCCTCATACACCAGAACACAGGCCCTAGTCCCCTCCACCAGGAAGCCTACACAACTCACTGAAACAACCTTAGCCACTGTGGATAGACACCAAAAACAACGGGAACTACAAACCTGCAGCCTGTGAAAAGGAGACCACAAACACAGTAAGTTAAGCAAAATGAGAAGACAGAGAAACAGCAGTTGAAGGAGCAAGGTAAAAACCGACCAGACCAAAAAATGAAGAGGAAATAGGCAGTCTAGCTGAAAAAGAATTGAGAATAATGATAGTAAAGATGATCCAAATTCTTGGAAATAGAATGGAGAAAATACAAGAAACGTTTTACAAGGACCTAGAAGAACTAAAGAACAAACAAACAATGATGAACAACACAAAAAAATGAAATTAAAAATTCTTTAGAAGGAATCAATAGCAGTATAACTGAGGCAGAACGGATAAGTGACCTGGAATGCAAAATAGTGGAAATAACTACTGCAGAGCAGAATAAAGAAAAAAGAATGAAAAGAATTGAGGACAGTCTCAGAGACCTCTCGGACAACAATAAATGCACCAACATCTGAATTATAGGGGTCCCAGAAGAAAAAGAGAAAAAGAAAGGGACTGAGAAAATATTTGAAGTGATTATACTTGAAATCTTCCCTAATTTGGAAAAGGAAATAGTTAATAAAGTCAAGGAAGCGCAGAGAGTCACACACAGGATAAATCAAAGGAAAAACACGCCAAGACGCATATTAATCTAACTAACAAAAATCAAATACAAAGAAAAAATATTAAAAGCATCAGGGGAAAAAAAGCAAATAACATACAAGGGAATCACCATAAGGTTAAAAGCTGATCTTTCAGCAGAAACTCTGCAAGCCAGAAAGGAGTGGCAGGACATACTTAAAGTGATGAAAGGGAAAAACCTACAACCAAGATTACTCTACCCAGCAAGGATCTCATTCAGATTCGTCAAGAAATTAAAACCTTTACAGACAAGCAAAAGCTAAGAGAATTCAGCAACACCATATGAGCTTTACAACAAATGCTAACGGAACTTCTCTAGGCAGGAAACACAAGAGAAGGAAAACACTGACAATAACAAACCCAAAACAATTAAGAAAATGATAATAGGAACATACATATTGATAATTACCTTAAATGCAAAAGGATTATATGCTCCAACCAAGAGAGATAGACTGGCTGAATGGATACAAAAAGAACACCCATATATATGCTGTCTACAAGAGACCCACTTCAGACCTAGGGACACATACAGACTGAAAGTGAGGGGATGCAAAAACATATTCCATGCAAATGGAAATCAAAAGAAAGCTGGGTTAGCAATTCTCATATCAGACAAAATAGACTTTAAAATAAAGACTATTAGAAGAGACAAAGAAGGACACTACATAATGATCAAGGGATCAATCCAAGAAGAAGATATAACAATTTTAAATATCTATGCACCCAACAGAGGAGCACCTTAATATATAAGGCAAATACCAACAGCCATAAAAGGGGAAATTGACAGTAACACAATCATAGTAGGGGACTTTAACACCGCACCTTTACCAATGGACAGATCATCCAAAATGAAACTAAATAAAGAAACAGAAGCTTTAAATGATACATTAAACAAGATGGACTTAATTGATATTTATAAGACATTCCATCCAAAAACAAAAGAATACACGTTCTCCTCAAGTTCTCATGGAATATTCTCCAGGATAGATTATATCTTGGGTCACAAATCAAGCCTTGATAAATTAAAAAAATTGAAATTGTATGAAGTATCTTTCTGACCACAGTGCTATGAGACTAGATATCAATTAGAGGAAAAAAATCTGTAAAAAATACAAACACATGGAGGCTAAACAATACACTACTTAATAACCATGAGATCACTGAAGAAATCAAAGAGAAAATCAAAAAACACCTAGAAACAAATGACAATGAAAACACGGTGACACAAAACCTATAGGATGTAGCAAAAGCAATTCTAAGAGGGAAGTTTATAGCAATACAATCCTACCTCAAGAAACAAGAAACATCTCAAATAAACAACTTAACCTTACACCTAAAGCAATTAGAGAAAGAAGAACAAAAAATCCTCAAAGTTAGGAGAAGAAAAGAAATCATAAAGATCAGATCAGAAATAAATGAAAAAGAAAAGAAGGAAACAGTAGCAAAGATCAATAAAACTGAAAGCTAGTTCTTTGAGAAGATAAACAAAATTGATTAACCATTTGCCAGACTCATCAAGAAAAAAAAAGAGAAGACACAGATCAATAGTATTAGAAATGAAAAAGGAGAAGTAACAACTGACACCTCAGAAATACAAAGGATCCTGAGGGATTACTACAAGCAACTATATGCCAATAAAATGGACAACCTGGAAGAAATGGAGACATTCTTAGAAAAGCACTACCTTCTGAGACTGAACCAGGAAAAAATAGAAAATATGAACAGAACAATCACAAGCACTGAAATTGAAACTGTGATTAAAAATCTTCCAACAAACAAAAGCCCAGGACCAGATGGCCTCAGAGGAGAATTCTATCAAACATTTAGAGAAGAGTTAACACCTATTCTTCACAAAGTCTTCCAAAATATATCAGTGGGAGGAACACTCCCAAACTCATTCTACGAGTCCACCATCACCCTGAAACCAAAACCAGACAATGATGTCACAAAGAAAAAAACTACAGGCCAATATCACTGATGAACATAGATGCAAAAATCCTCAACAAAATACTAGCAAACAGAAACCAAAAGCACATTAAAAGGATCATACACCATAACCAAGTGGGGTTTATCCCAGGAATGCAAGGATTCTTCAATATATGCAAATCAATCAATGTGATACACCATATTAACAAATTGAACAATAAAAACCATATGATCATCTCAATAGATGCAGCAAAAGTTTTTGACAATATTGAACACCCATTTATGATAAAAACCCTCCAGAATGTAGGTATAGAGGGAATTTTCCTCAGCATAATAAAGGCCATATATGACAAACCCACAGTCAACATTGTCCTCAATGGTGAAAAACTGAAACCATTCCCACTAAGATCAGGAACAAGACAAGGTTGCCCACTCTCACCACTATTATTCAACATTGTTTTGTAAGTTTTAGCAACAGCAATCAGAGAAGAAAAAGAAATAAAAGGAATTCAAATTGGAAAAGAAGTAAAGCTGACACCGTTTGCAGATGGCATGATACTGTACACAGAGAATCCTAAAGGTGCTAACAGAAAACTACTAGAGCTAATCAATAAATGTGGTAAAGTAGCAGGATACAAAATTAATGCACAGATATCTTTTGCATTCCTATACACTATTGATGAAAAATCTGAAAGTGAAATTAAGGAAATACTCCCATTTACCATTTCAACAAAAAGAATAAAATACCTAGGAATAAACCTAACTAAGGACACAAAAGACCTGTATGCAGAAAACTCTAAGACACTGATGAAAGAAATTGAAGATGATACAGATAGATGGAAAGATATACCATGTTCTTGGATTGGAAGAATCAACATTGTGAAAATGACTGTACTACCCAAAACAATCTACAGATTCACTGCAATCTCTGTCAAACTATCACTGGCATTTTTCACAGAACTAGAACAAAACATTTCACAATTTGTATGGAAACACAAAAGACTGTGAATAGCCAAAATAATCTTGAGAAAGAAAAACTGAGCTGGAGGAATCAGGCTCCCTGACTTCAGACTATACTACAAAGCTACAGTAATCAAGACAGTATGGTACTGACACAAAAACAGTAATATAGATCAATGGAAGAGATGGAAAGCCCAGAAATTAACCCCTGCACGTATGGTCACCCTATTTTTGATAAAGTAGACAAGAATATACAGTACAGAAAAGACAGCCTCTTCAATAATGGTGCTGGGAAAACTGGACAGGTACATGTAAAAGAATGAAATTAGAACACTCCCTTCGACAATACACAAAAATAAACTCAAAATGGATTAAAGACCTAAATGTAAGATACTATAAAACTCTTAGAGGAAAACATAGGCAGAACACTCTATGACATAAATCACAACAAGATCCTTTTTGACCCACCTCCTAGAGAAATGGAAATAAAACCAAAAATGAACAAATGGGACCTAATGAAACTTAAAACCTTTTTCACAGGAAAGGAAACCATAAACAAGACGAAAAGACAACCCTCAGAATGAGAGAAACTCTTTCCAAATGAAACAACTGACCTAGGATTAATCTCCAAAATTTACAACAGTTCATGCAGCTCAATATCAAAAAAAAAAAAAACACCTCAATCCAAAAATGAGCAGAAGATCTAAATAGACATTTCTTTGAAGAAGATATATAGATCACCAACAAACCCATGAAAGGATGCTCAACATCACTAATCATTAGAGAAATGCAAATCAAAACTACAATGAGGTATCACCTCACTATGTCAGAATGGCCATCATCAAAAAATCTACAAACAATAAATGCTGGAGAGGGTGTGGAGAAAGGGAACCCTCTTGCAGTGTTGGTGGGAATTTAGATTGATACAGCCACTATGGAGAACAGTATGGAGTTTCCTTAAAATATTAAAAATCGAACTACCATAAGACACAGCAATCCCACTACTGGGCATATACCCTGAGAAAACCATAATTCAAAAAGAGTCATGTAGCACAATGTTCATTGCAGCACTATTTACAATAGTCAGGACATGGAAGCAACCTTAGTGTTCATCGATAGATGAATGGATAAAGAAGATGTGGCACATATATACAATGGAATATTACTCAGCCATAAAAAGAAACGAAATTGAGTTGTTTGTAGCAAGGTGGATGGACCTAGAGTCTGTCATACAGAGTGAAGTAAGTCAGAAAGAGAAAAACAAATACCATATGCTAACACATATACATGGAATCTAAAAGAAAAAAAAAAAAAGAAAAGAAAAAATGGTCATGAAGAACCTATCAGCAGGATGGAAATAAAGATGCAGACCTACTAGAGAATGGACTTGAGGACATGGGGAGGGGAAGGGTAAGCTGGGACAAAGCGAGAGAGTGGCATGGACATATATACACTACCAAATGTAAAACTGATAGCTAGTGGGAAGCAGCCGCATAGCACAGGGTGATCAACTTGGTGTTTTGTGACCACTTAGAGGGGTGGCATAGGGAGGGTGTGAGGGAGGGAGACACAAGAGGGAAGAGATATGGGGATATATGTATATGTATAGCTGATTCACTTTGTTACAAAGCAGAAACTAACACATCATTGTAAAGCAATTATACTCCAATAAAGATGTTAAAAAAAATTTTTTTTCAGATGTTTCCCTTCTCATCACCCACCTATTTTATGTTTTTTCCTTGAATTCCTGACATTTTTATTCATTTATATTACAGAATAGTTTAACAAATTTTGTATTTCCACTTCTCCTGAAAACCTACTATAAACAGCTTATCAAAATATTTTCATAAACAAAACTTGTTCCTTTCTTACTTAATCAGTAAAAATATTCCATGGATAAAGTGGTATCCAAAATGATACTTAAAATTGTGAATTGAAATAATGGGCAAGTACCTTAAAGCGAAGAGAGTTGTCTAGTTTGACTTGGGAGAAGGGAACACGTGGGATCGGCTGAGAAATAAAGCTGGAAATTCAGGGTTACCCATTCTGTAAAGAATCCTAAATGACAGATTAAAAATATTAAATTCATAGTGTAATGTTTTCATTGGGGTAAACTGGGAATGGTGCACAGGGATCTCTGTATTATTTCTTACACTTACATGTGAATCTATAATTATCTCAGTTAAAGTTTCAATTAAAAAATTGAAAAAAATTAAATTCATTAGCAATGACTTTCAATGGAAAACAAGACATAATGATCAGAGTTTGCTTCAGAATGATGAAACTGAGAGTAGGATTTAGAAAGGATTACATTGGAGAAAGGAATAAGGTGGAAAGAGAAATTGGGACATAATCTTAGCAGGCTAGGAAACAGGATGAAAACTGTTTTAACCCTAAGGTTTCCTAATAATTTGGAAGTATAACAGAACTTTGTGTTCTCTATACAGAATTCAGTTTAGATTTTTTACCAAAAACTTACAAGACTAAATAAGGCTTGAGTCTTTTCATGTATTATTTTGTAAAGAAGAAAAAATGTGTTGTGAAATGTGATTATAAATGAGATAAACAATTAAATAAACTTAGAAAAATTAAGACAGTAATGACTTCAATTGTACCAACTTATCTCTCTTTATCTGATAAATGGGTATAGATATATTTGACTCTATGGTCATTTAAACATGACATGTAACATGACACTTCATGACTTTACTAATGGTTCTTTTAATTGACAGGCATGTTTAAAAGTATTTTTTCTTCTAAGTTCAATTTGCTTATAAAAATAGAAGAAAAGTCAATTAAAATGATTCATAGTACTGCCTATTAAATCACTTTAAGGTGATAATATTTAAACAGAGGTAATAATTTCTTAAAACTTTGTATACAGTGATCATGAAATAATGTTTAATGGTTCTATAGAAGCACTATCCAATAATAATCTAATGCAAGACATATATGAAATTTTTAAATTTTCTCATTGCCACATTAAAAAATAAAGAAGAGACAGAAGAAATTAATTTTAATAATATATTTTATTTAGCCAAGTGTATCTAAAATACTATCACTGTAACAAAATAAACATATTAATGGAATATTTAATTTTTTTCATACCAAGTATTCAAAATTTGGTCTGTACTTGACACAGCACATTTTAATTTGAGCTAGCCACATTTCAGTTGCTCACATGCGGCTGGTGGATACCATATTGGATGATACGGTTCCATAAAACCAAAGGAAAATGGCTTAACAGTTGTGAGAGTGTTGCTTATACATAAGCATTGATGTTTGCAGAAGATGAAGAGATGCTACTAATTAAAGGTTTGTTGAGAATAGAATATGAGAAGACGAAAGCAGCTGAAGTCATAGAATGTCTCTGACTACACTATACTATTAGTTAAAATAGAAAGCATTAAAAAGTCATTTATTGGGCTTCCCTAGTGGCGCAGTGGTTGAGAGTCTGCCTGCCAATGCAGGGGACACGGGTTCGAGCCATGGTCTGGGAAGATTCCACATGCCGCGGAGCAACTGGGCCCGTGAGCCACAATTACTGAGCCTGCGCGTCTGGAGCCTGTGCTCCGCAACAAGAGAGGCCGCAATAGTGAGAGGCCCGCGCACCGTGATGAAGAGTGGCCCCCACTTGCCACAACTAGAGAAAGCCCTCGCACAGAAACGAAGACCCAACACAGCCATAAATAAATAAATTAAACCTTATTTAAAAAAAAAAAAAGTCATTTATTTAACAAACTCTAGAGCACTCATTTTGGTCTCTCTTCTCTTAACTATCTGAGCTTATGTTATCTGCCTCCTGTTAGATGAGAGGGTCTTTTAGACAGAACCCTGAAGGCTTACACACGATCTTTCACAGATAACTGCCAGATTTGTAATCCAGCTCTGACCTTCGCTGTATGCCAGACATGCATATTACACTTGTATGTCTAACAAGGCCTTTCACACAGAAATGGACCATGACTCTTAGAGAGAAAGTGTCTCTCATTCTTACACTTATATATTAATTCATTTACAAATTATCAGATGAAGTCATTCATGCACGTTTCTACCACACATTCTTTGCATATTTTTCATGTGCTAAGCACTGCCTCAAACACTGATCACACATTAGAGAATAAGATGAACATATTCCCTGCTCTCTGTCTTTTACAAGTAGTATAAGCCAATCGAGAAGTAAATGTTCAAATATATAATTCCAACTGATATATAGACTCTGAAACAGAGTGCTGTAACAAAGAAGAATAGGGTGGGGTGAGGTGGGAGTGGAGAAAGACCCATTTAGAAATTCACAACAAGCAAATGTCATTTAATCTAAAATTAAAAATCAGAAGGTGCCAATCCTTTGAAAAACAGAGAGGAGAATGTACCAGACAAAGAGAATATTATGTTATCATGGAAATGAATATGTAAGAATAACTTTTTACCAGTTCTTTTTTTAAAGAAAAACTATAAGTACTAATAATTTTCTTAGCTAAAGTTGGGGCTAAAACAAATTAATGAGAAAAGCAATTCCTTTAATTTCATGCATCTATTTATTCAAATTTGTAATGGGCCCATTGATCCTGCTCTCAAGGAATTTAGTAAAGTTTTATGGTCAAATGCTATTTTTTAGCCATAATAATGGCTATTTTTCTCAATTACTGCAGTACACTCTTTCAAAGAAAACATTAAGCATTTCCATATGAGAATGTATTGCCAGATAGTTAAATTGATATAGTTTGTTGAATTCTAGCTTATTATTTGTCATTTTAACATTTTAAATAATGATAGAAAAGCTACACTAAGGCTTTTGTATTATACTATTTACAATGAAATAGTAAAGATATGAAAGAAAGTTCTGTTTTGTAGTTAACTAGAAGAAATCAGTGCAAAGAATTGAAAGATTAAAAACTTGGAGGATATGAGAATAGACCAACAGCAAAAACAAAGGCTGATGTTGACCTGCCCTAAAATGTTATTACACAATGGCAAAATGGAAGAACTAGGATGCCAAAAGCTAATCAAGAATAAATCACGTGGCCTCTGGTAGATTTATTTTCAGGCAAGTATATTCTTCAACATGTGATGTGCCTTTGGCAGGGAACAATTAATAGAACTTGTATTTAAGAGGTGCCATCATGCCCTCACTCATAAATATAATTGTATTAATGAAATTGAGAACCATCTGAGCAAAAGAATTTATTCTTTAAACTGTCCTTGAAATACTAAATCCACTTCAATTGCTTTAATCTACTTTGTTAAGGTGTCTCTGTGGACATCTCTTTATTCTCCATCCTAGGATCGTAGATATGGATATGAATAAATATGAATAGGTAGAGAGAGATATGGAAATCAAACCAGTCCTCACACATATGTCTGTCATCCTCCGTCTGCAGTGCCATTTGCTGCTGTGGATTAAAAATCAGGAATGGATGCTTTGGGTCATCACAGTGCCTCTGGTAATTAACATCAGGTGCAGTGGTAACTAAGAAAGAAGAAGGAAACACACAGTAACAGCTAAACATTGCCATTTTATACTTGGGACTTACCGTGCTAAGCTCTTTTCCTGCACTTTCTCTTTCCATCATAACACTGACCCTGTGAGTCAGATAATACCTTATTAGTCAAAGTTATTTTTGTTTCCAAATGATGGAAATCAACTTAATAAATAATAGCTCACACTTATTGTATGCTTAAGATGTGTTAGGCATTGTTCTTAATCTTAGCCTGTAGTAACTCACTTATCCCTCATGAATGAGTATTATTTTGAAGTAAATACTATCCTCTCCCTGTAATTCAGTAGAGAAAATGGATGCAGAGTGTTTAAGTAACTTGTTCATGGTTACTTAGCCAGTAAGTTTGGAATTGGAATTTGAATCCAAGTTCTTAAAACTATCCTTCCTGTCTGATCCAAGTTCATGTGAGCAAAGACAGCAAAATTTAATTGTAAAAGCATAAAGGTGGAATATCATAGAACCCCAGAATGGGGATGCAGAGGTGTCACCAGAAAGAGACTAGAACCAGGAACAAAAAGCATTCTGGGTACATTTTCTGCTGGAGTCATGTTTCATGTTCTCACCAGGTCCCAGCTGACAATGGTGTTTGAATCAACACGGTAGGGTCCTTCCCCTATGGAAAGGCTGAATCTTGGATAGACCCAGGGGAAAAGATGCATGGCTAAGGTCACCACCCCTAGCCCAGTCACTCTGGTTAAAACTATGCTGTGCCAGCCTGGGTGCTGAAAGAGATCAGAAAGCAGTGCCCAAGAAGGAAGAATCATGATGGGCTTGGAATATGCCACAAAATGTGTAAACTGCAGTCTTCAATATCCCCATCCTACTGAAGAAGAAACTGAGGCACAGAGAAAGTAATTTGCCTGGGTCATGCAGTGATGGACAAAGCCAGAACTCAAACCAAGGCTGGTTTGATGCCAAATAATTGTTCTTTTAACCACTCACTATACTTTTCTGTTTTAAAATCTCCATTAAGAGTATAGGATATAAGCATTGGGACAATGTCATCTATATCGACATAGTAATGAATTTAGTTTATTAAATGACCTGACTAGGCAGGTTACATTCAAGAATAATCTAATTTCTCCGAGCACCAATTTACGATATTTTCTGCCAGATTTCTCTTTTTATTTTGAGACAACCTGGATACAGCCCATAGCTTTCAGGTCACTTGCAGGTATTAAAAAGTCTAATCCAATTTAACTAACTAATCCAATTTCATTCCCATGCCCAATTTGAAGTTGTCCACACCCTTTTGTATCTCCTGTGGATACATCTCCTCCCTAAAACTAGAGCTTCCAGGGTCCACTCAAGGGTAGAAGAAATCGGGAGAAGCGTGAATTCTGATCCTTGAGCAGTGGCTGATGGAGACAGTGAATGCATTCTGTCACTGCAGGGGCATCAGTGGCTTGCTGGTGATTCCCTGCAACATATTTTTCTGTGGTGGGCTGTGCATTCTCTCATATAGATTTGGAGGGTGATAATAGCTGGACCAATTAGCCTCTTCTTAGTTGGTACTACAAAGATATGTTTAATACCATCTTCAGAAGGGGAGACAATTATCATGAGTTGTCTGCAGTTTGGAGACTTTAATAAAGTCCTCTTATAGATGCTGTTACATTAACACAAAGTTAGAGTACGTTTTAATCAAGATGGGAAAGAATCCAATATCTAGGAATAATGGTATTTCTTCCTGAAGTTCTTTTCAAATATGTACACTGATGTATCCCTAGTAGCAGAGGAGATTCAACTCTACCCAAAAGGGTTCTAAGGACAAAACTGAATTCCAAAGATCTTGGGAGTCTCTTGTTTATTTAATCTTAAAAGTTGCATGCTCTTTACGTTTTACAGCTTGTTCATTGTGATATAAAAGGGAAATGAAATCATCCTCCAGAAATTTTCATGTTTCTCCTGTGGCTACAAGCAACCTGATATGCTGATGCAGATTCCTGGAAACACATCTATCTGAGAAGAATAGGTTTACTGAAAAAGTCAGTAGGGTGGGAGTGAGAAGATCTGGAATCCTTCTCAGCCCAGCCCTTAATTAGCTACGCAGCATTAGGGGAATCATGACTCTTTTGACCTTCAGGTTCTCTATCTTAAAAGTGGCAGAGTTAGAATTAACTTGCAAGCCCCTTTCAGCTTTAAAATGTACTGACACCAGATTGCTCTCTAACATGAAACTCTTACTGAGTCCAAGCTCATACCGCTCGCCACACAACAGGCTAATAAATCGAGAGACATGGTGTTGGGGCAGGGAATAGTGACTTTATTCAGAAAACCAGCAGACCGAGAAGATGGTGGACTAGTGTCCCAAAGAACCATCTTACCTGAGTTAGAATTCAGGCTTCTTTTATACTAAAAGGGGAGAGGGTAGAGTCAAACATTTTCTGGTTCTGGTCAAACTCTGGAGGGGATGTGTTAATTTCTTCCTTTCTGCAACCATTCACAGGTGGGCCTGGTCAGGATGTTGTCTGTGAGCTAAACAAAGTTATTTTAGCTTAACGCTTATTACACGGGAGGCAGGGTTCCCTAAGGTGGGCCATTACGTATAATTTAAGCTTATAGGCAATATCCCTTTAGTGGTTAACTTGCAGCAAAAACAATAGAATACAAAAGTTAAAGTAAAAGAAACAGATCCAATATGGAGTCGGATTTATTCTTCCCTACTGCAAAACCTCTGGGGTTCAATTTAGCCGTCACTCTGGACTTGGGACTAAGGGGAAGCCTCTTCAACTTGCCTGGAGAGCTTGCTGGTCAGGCCCTTTTCCTACTTTGCTCCCCAGTTGTTACAGGATGAGTTCCCAGAGAAGGAGAATCCTAGAAAGAGATTATAAAGCAGGAGTTTTATTCAGGGAGCACTTTTAAGATCTACACACATAGGGAAAAGAAGGCAGCTGGATTTGACAGCAAGTGCTTCACAACATCTGTCCCACCAATATCCTTCTGCATCCTCTAAGGTTCAATCATGAGCTACCCTGGTCTTTTCCAGCCTAGGATTTCTAAAATTGTCTTCTCTTTTGTGCTTCTCTGACATTACTCACACACAGAGCAATTTCTGAAAAACAAAGGACTTTGGGAGAAAGGATGCTGTTTGGAGTTGTAGGGAATATCTTGAAGTCCATAGTTTCACTTAATTTTTTTTTATTTCTAATTAGGAGACTTGGTTTCCCTCATGGAGTGAGAGAATGTGATTTCTTTCTGCATGTGATTGCCTGAGCTTCCCTCATTGACACCCAGGGGTTTCACTCATCTGGATCCATGACAGACCTCTTTCCCAAATTATTTGTGCTTGGTTTTTCTTCCAAATTCATCTCTCTTTCTGATACACATTGCCCTCTATGATCTGATGCCTGCCTGCTTCTCTGGCTTTGTTTTCCTCTAAGCTCAAGCCATTCAAAATTCTAATCCAGTCACGCTGAGGGATTTGTAATCTCCCAGCCTTTCCTGTCCTCTCGTGTCATGCCCCATGCCTTCCAATATTCCATGTGGAATATCCTTCTTGATCTTGTTAGCTGCTTTTCTTCCTTAAAGACTTGGGCCAATTATTATTTTCTCTGGGAAGCCATCTTCTGTGATTCACATTCCAACCTGCTTTTGTTTCCACTCTACTTTCCCATAATATCTTGTGCCTTTCCCTATTGTTGTATTTACAGACTTTATTTTCATAGTATATTTACTTGCATCTCCCTCCTAGATAGGAAAATATTAAGGAAAGTGAGTGTTTTCATTTATGTCTTTCTAACCCAGGCATCTAGCATAACACCTGAGATATAAAAGGAAATCATATATTTTTGTTTAATTTAAAGAAAACTAATTTTTAATAACTGAATAGCAATTTAAGTAAGTAAATAATATGATATTTAGGAAAAAATATAAAACTTGCTTCTCTCTATAACAAAGACTCAATCCCTGATGTTTTTCCTACCCAAACTAGTTTTGAATTTGAACAGTTTTCAAATTTTATATTCATTTCAATCTGTGCCTGAAGGCAGCCCTTCTAACGTGGGTTTGTTAAAGAACTCTTCAGAACACTTACATTTACTCTTCTTTTGTAGATAAAGTCTAAACTATTTAGACTATGATATTTACAAACATGCTTGAAGTAAAACTAACACAAAGTTTCCAGGATGTGTCTTCCCTATGACTATCATAGGATTTAAAACATGGCAACACAAGAGCTAGACGAAATACTTTTGGTATATCACTGAACCTTTGTTATAATTCCTTGTCCTGAATAAATTGAAAATAGCCCTTAATTTTCAAAAGTATTTCATAAATATGTACTACTTTCAAAAAATTTAAGCAGTTCAACTAAATTTTGAGCTCAGAGTATCATAAACCACTGAAGATTATCCTCTAGTGCTTTCTATAATAGAATTCAGAAGAAAGAAAATGGAATGAATTGCAATCTTGAATTAGAATGGAAGTCTAAAATCGACAATGTAAATTTTCTAAAAGTATTTGAGAAATTTTACTTGTTATTTCTATCATGTTGGCATCATTACACACACGTATCACGTGCATATCAAATGGCACATTACACCAGAACTCTTGCATTACACTTATACCTCTTATGTTGAGAAGGTCTTTTTTATCATATCTAATTACGTGGGAATAGCGATATTCCCATGCTTATGATTTTCTATGATACTGTATCATATTTACTTAACCACATCTTGCAGGTCTGTATCAGTGTGTATACAGTGGGTACAGACTCTGGAATACCTGGAAGTAGGTCATGTAGAGTATGCACTGTCACGCAGAGTGATGTAGTTACATTTCTTTCTAGGATGTAAAAGAAAACGATGACTTTAATTAGATGCACTTCAATGACACCACAAAACAACTGTTCAAGTTTTCTATGGTTTGAGCTTTTCCAAAAAATGTTTTTTGCTTTTTCACAAATTTCTAACACCTGGTTTAAGAAGGAATCTAAAAGTCCTATCTGCTATGGATTCCCATGTGCAGCACATGACATTTTCTTGGCATAAAAAGCAAAAGAGCCACTTAAAATTAGTTCCCTTATTCAAATTAGTATGCGCCGTGCCAAAACTGTGTCTGGAAAGAACCTGTAATCAATTAACTTATGGGGAAAGGCAAAGAACGAAAATAAAAGCAAAAGAAGGCTGAGTTTTTTCTCTTACACATTGAGTTATATACTTTTCTGTTTCTTTACTAGATAGAAACTTGAAAACTATACACATTTTCACGTTAAATTGATTTATAATTCACTTTTTGTAGAGGTGATAAAAAGGCATTATGTATGAATATCCAAAAAGATTACTGTGCAATCACTTGAAAATAGCCAACATTGAGAATTGCTTAAAATGATGAATGTGTGACTCTGGACACAATTAGAGTTTGTGAAATCAACCATACCATTGTTCAGATGTTTGAACATATGTTTGAAAGCCCAAAGCATAGCCATATAGAATCGTTCCTTAATGTAGAGCAATGTTCCCTTCATTTTAACCCATTTGTATTATTAAAAAAAGATGTAATCCACATATATCAGGTTAATTTACATTTAGATCACTTGAAATGCTGTCTTTTAAAATGCCTTCTGACGTTTCACTATTTATATATTTTAAGGCATTAACATATCACACTAATGCTTCATACATCTCAAGATTAGAGTGTTATGTTTCTGCTTTTTAACACAAAGCCAGAAACTCTGGTGGTAATTGTGACCCTCATGTAAATGCTATTTACTCTATTCCTATACAGGTTTTTAATCACATTCAATAATTATAATCATTTATATTAATTTACAAATATAATACGTATCCAGTTTTGTACATATCATGCTGATCCATTTCTTATTCTGTTCCATCCTGTTCCACATCACTATTCACATTGTTTTGAAATTACATATTTGCCAAAATCTCTGCTAGTGAACATTTTTTCATCTATCCTTAGAGTAGAGACTTGGACAATTTTGCTCTCATTTACCATTCCTAATTTAACCTTCCAAAATTATATGACATTTTCAAACTTTAGAAAAGATTCCTTTCTATTCAAACACACTCTGCAAAACACATTTCACAAGTATAATTCTGTACATGGTTGTGATGGAGTAAATAAAGTAAGTCGCTTTCACTTTAGGGAAGAAAATAACGTCCTCATTGATTGTTAAGTCCCTCTCTCTCTGGTCATTTCTTGTCTATCACTATCAATTTTACACTGATTAGACCATCTGAACTTTAAAATGGTCCTTAGCTGTCTCTAGAGATTGAGGCCCCCTTTCATGTGCTTTATATGATCTTTTTCATGATCTTTATCCAGTGCATTGATTTAAGCATAGATTAAATGGGTCCAAAGACAAAGGCCTATTACCTCTCAATAACACTCTCTCTAGACTTAACTTTAGATTATTTGTCTGACAATGCCTTTGGGCAAATTGCTCAACCAGCTGTAGACACAAAATACTACCAGTGCATTCACATATGTCTGCAAACATAAGAGTTGCCAGATAAAATACAAGATTCCCAGTGAGGTTTAAATTTCAGAAAAATAATGAATAATTTTTAGTATAAGTATGTCTCAAATACTGCATGGGGCCTACTAGTCCCAAAAATATTTTGTTTATCTGAAATCCAACTTTAAATGCATTTTATTGGATAACTCGGGCAACACTGTAGTCATCAAGGGGACTATGCCCTAAAAACATAGCTTATTAGAGTGGCAAGAAACTTTACAAATAGTTTAGTTCAGGGGTCAGCAAACTTTTTTTATAAAGGGCCAGACAGTATATATTTTAGGCTTCCTGGGCCACATAGGGTCTCTTTCATGTATTTTTCCCTTCTTTTTTTTTTAAACAACTTTTCAAAGATGTAAAAAATCACTCATAACTTATAAGTTGTACAAAAGTAGGCTGTGGACTAGATTTGACACAGTGCCATGCTCTGCCAACTCCTGGTTCAGGTCATCACCTCTAATTTTACACTAGCTTCAAATGCTTCGTTAAAAGCAAGAACTGGTGTTTGCATCATCTTTCCTTGATCTGTTTACAACCGTCAGTCAGCACGAGTTGTTAAGGAAAGGTCTATATTCTCACAAAACATCTGGCTGAAAATGTTTCTGGTGTTTGTCCAAATATGGAAATCTTCTGAGATTCATACATTCTCCCTTTTGGTACAAGGTTTGCTTATCTCCAGTCTTCTGTCTCCCTGACTTTTATTCACCCCCCAAAAAAATTGGAGTTTGACTGACTAATTATGAACTTGACTAACTAGTTATGAACTTGACTCTTAACTTAAGGTAATTGAAAAAGTACTAGATTCTAGTCCAGATGGATAACTTCATATAAATCATTAATAACTTTCCCAAACATAATATAAGCATTCATCATTTTTTAAAATGTTTATTAGGCATTCCCTATGTACCAATATACGAGTTTACAAATGTAAAAATAAAGATAAAATATTGTGTACTCAGGACCCCTTTCTTTCCACCACTCCCATTTGGTCTGTACTAGTTTGATCTCTTAGCCTCGTTTCTGATCTGTTTCAACTTAGCCTTGATAACTCTCAATAGTGGTTATCCTACCTTTTGATTTTGCATACATATTCTGCTTCAGGGTGGTTATCCTACCTACTTTTGATTTTGCATACATATTCTGCTTCAGGTAAATCTTTTTCCTTCCTTCAACGTCTTCCCAAGAAATGTGATTTAAGCAGAAGAGAGCTATGTAGGCACACCAAGCTCAGTGACTATGTTTGCTAAATGAACGCGGGCATCAACAGATATTTTAAAACTTTCATAAGATTTATTATTGTTGTTAGCATTGATTTCGGTGTTACTGTTTTTCTTCTTGTTAAGCCTACAGGTGTAAACTCTAAACTAATGAGTAGCTCTTGTTATATTACCAATAAATTGAACTTAAAGTTCTAGTTACAGTGCTTTTCTACCCTCTTCGGTTTTAAATATGTTCCTCCCCAAGAAGAATTAGAATCAAAACAAGCATCATGCTTCCCTAGTGATCTCTTAGTACTATGTTAAGTAGTAATTTATCCAATCCTAAGGATAGATAGAAAGATAGCTTTAATTATAAATGTATGTATGTGTATATACGTATATACATGTGCATTTTTTTAAATTAATTAATTAATTTATTTATTTTTGGCGGTGTTGGGTCTTCGTTTCTGTGAGAGGGCTTTCTCCAATTGCGGCAAGCGGGGCCCACTCTTCATCGCAGTGCGCGGGCCTCTCACTATCGCAGCCTCTCTTGTTGCGGAGCATAGGCTCCAGACGCGCAAGCTCAGTAGTTGTGGCTCACGGGCCCAGTTGCTCCACGGCATGTGGGATCTTCCCAGACCAGGGCTCGAACCTGTGTCCCATGCATTGGCAGGCAGATTCTCAACCACTGTGCCACCAGGGAAGCCCAACATGTGCATTTTTAACATATGCATAACAGATTTAAATTCTTCCTGTTTAAAATATTAGCAGTTGGTCACATTTATTTTAAATTTTTACCTTCTGGAAATTATTTTTCTGTTTGTTCTAATTTTTTTCTTTTCATTCTTAATTATATATCTTGTCATCCATCTTCCATACATGGCTTTTTAAAAATCCGAGCTCATCATTAAATTATTTGGAGAGTCCTGTTGTGTAATTATGTACATCCAGATTTTCTCTTTAGATGAGATTATTTGCAATTGCACAGTGGCAATTTAACTCTTACTAATTTTTTTAAAATTTCTCTGGGGCTGTATTATTTTTAGAGGATTAAACATATCATGTCTATTTGATAGTATGTACATATATTATAAATTACAAGAGGTTATACATATATATGTACATATACAAATTAGATTAATTTTATTTAGCAAGACTTCAGCTAAGGAGAGAGAGGGTGCACCGGGATCAAAAGCAGCCTCCATGAGCTGAGGGACTGAGACACGGAAGCCTGAGGGTAGGTGAGGTCTCCCCATTGGAGCTGTGGGGTCATGTCAGGGGCAGCCAGAACTGACATGGCATTTATTACCCAGAGAGAAAGTTATTTTCCTATCAATTGTCTTTGAGCCTTCAGATTACCTAAAAGCTCAATTTGGTGCTGGTATATCTTTAGCATGTCTACATTTGCCAATTGTTTTTTTTTCTCAGATTTGGAACCTTGGGGGAAATTA